>NW_015150789.1:290483-292195 GCF_000732505.1 Cyprinodon variegatus
TGTGCTGCGTCTGACTCCCTGCCAGCTCCCAGATCAGCTTCTCTCATTGGTTGATGAGGCGCATCCAGCAGCTAAAGTTAATTTTTATTTTTTGCTGTTTGTGAAGCGCATTTTGATGCATTTTTTTCCCCGATGTGCATCAACCATAGATTTTGCAAGTTAACCTGCTGCTTCGACCTGTGCGTTGTGAACGTAGCGTTATACCCTGCTGATATGGGTCCTAGCCTCTCTGACCCCTTCATCATCTGTGTCCTCTTTGTGCAGCACATCCGTGTGGGCTGGGAGCAGCTACTCACCACCATCGCCCGCACCATCAATGAAATCGAGAACCAGATCCTGACACGAGACGCCAAGGGCATCAGCCAGGACCAGCTGAACGAGTTCCGAGCCTCCTTCAACCACTTCGACAGGGTCAGTACTCGGACACGGTTAGAGCAAGCACCATGTCATTCACAGATACTTAAACATTAGAAACGTATTTGGTTACTGACATTTAAAATTTAATTATTTCTCTCTGAATGTTTTCCTGAATATTAAGTCACCTTTGTAGATATTTTTTGCAGCTGAATTCTAGAGCGACTGCATCTGAAACACCAAAATATATTAGTATTTGCCAAAAATCCTGGACAACTCTAGTTTTTTCTTAGCGCCCATCCATCCTTCCAGGATCAGGTCACAGGGTGGCAGATAAAGCATGAAAACCCAGACCTCCCTCTTAGCGCTCTAAGGTATCCCAAGGTCTCCCAGGCCAGAAACACGATCTAGTCGCCACGCTCTGCTTCTCATCTGATGTGCCCAAAATAACCTCCAAACAGCCATGTGAGGAGCCAAGGTCACAGATGGGAGGATGTAGGATAAAGTCCTCAAAATGTTTTGTCATCTAAATATCATCCAGATTAAAAGCTCATAAAAAAAAGACCACAGTAACGAGTAATTCAGTGGATATTTAATATAAAGTTTAAATGTCTTAAAGCAAAATTTTAACCTGTTTGTAGAACCTCAGCCTTGAGGCGATTGATCCAGACCTCCTGACCGTAGCTGAGGCTGAGCGCTTCAGTTAGCTGGAAAATCAGGAGCATTCATTTTGATTTGGCACAATCCATCCAATATGTCATTTTTTCCCCAAGTCACAGAACAGAAAGGATCCTACTAAAGTACACAAACAATAAGTGACAGAATCTCATCTACCTTCTATCCAGGGTTCCTGCGGGTCCTTAAAAAGTCTTAAAAAGTCTTGAATTTAACTCGCCTTATGCTGTAGGAACCCTGATATCTAAACTTCCAGTGTTCCAAGTTACCTCAAGTGACTGGGAGTGTTGGCCTAGTGGTTAGAGCAGCTTCTGCTCTGAGAGGGTTGCAAGTAGCCGGTTTGATCCCCACAGCCTGCACTCTGGGTTCCTGAGCAAGACCCTTAACCCCACACTGCTCCCCAACGGGATGGGTTAGGAAGCAGAGAATGAATTTCCCTGATCTGGGACGATAAATGGATTTAAATTACATAATATCTCCTGCTCTATCTATTTATCTCGTACCTGGAGGAGCTGACATGATGAAGGCTATGGGTTAAAGGAGAATTCAGACTCTATTCTTTAACTAAACTCATTAATCTGATCATCGTTAGACCAAACTCCATTATTCCCCCCCCCCCATCACCAGATGCTTTAGAAGTAGGGGTGGGTATTGCCAAAGAAGTCACGATTCGATTCGAATCA
>NW_015150789.1:293354-316128 GCF_000732505.1 Cyprinodon variegatus
AGATCACGAAAATTAGAATCACGATGCATCATCATCACGATTATTTTGCACACCCCTATTTAGAAGCCAGGATCAGGATCAGACAACACAACCAGCTTTGCTCTCCTTTGAGGACGAAGATCTGCTCCAGTGTTTAAAAATCGGATTAACTTTTTCCATGAAGGCTGATCATTTAGATTCCTTATTTATTTATTTATTTATTTATTTATTTATTTATTTATTTATTTATTTATTTATTTATTAATATATCTTGTGAAGCAAATTTAAAGTAAATTAAGGACCATTAACTTGAATATTCCATACTCTGTTCACATACACTGAAATTAAAATGTTAGCTTCTCTTTAGAGCTGTTTTTTTTTGGTATCTCTGTTTCAAAGAAAAAAAAAAAGAAGAATATTTTCCATTTTTAGCTCGTAATGTTTGCTGCCATATTTATGTGAATTTGAGGACATGAATAAGCCCAACTAGAGGCCCTTTAATCTGCCTGCCCACTGCACATTAACGCCTCTGAATGCCTCCCCCAGCATGGCAGCCCAGCTGCCACCATGTGTTCACCTGCCCGGTCCTAATCCAGATGCACTGTGTTCTCTGTTTCCTGTCTCTTATGCATGGCCCTCTCCCTTCACCCTCACCTTCTTTTCCTCCTCCCTGTGCATGATGCACTTCCTACACCACCCTCCTCCATCCACCTCACCCTCCTCCACGCTCCCCCGTCCCTCGCCATCACTGATTGGGCTGTATGTGTTGCTGCATGGCCTGTGCCCCCCCACGATGCCTCCACACACCACAGGACCACTCGGGCACTCTAGGCGCAGAGGAGTTCAAGGCCTGCCTGATCAGCCTGGGCTTCGATATCGCCAACGACGCGCAGGTATTCTACCGTAGCCACACTCCCTCAGTAAGGGTTTAACTGATGCTTTTTTTTCTTTGTGTTTTTTTCCTCTCTTGTACTTTCTTCTTTTATCCCTCCATCTATTTTCTTCCCTTTACTTTTCCGTTCCTTACCTTCTTCATAATTTTCCACTCCTTGCAACTTTCACAACATGCATTGTTGTGGATTTCTTGCTTAAAATCTTTTCACTAAACCTTTCTTCTCCTTAATTCCTGTTCTTTCCTTTCCTCCTGCCTCTTCTGTGTTTCTCCTCTCCTGTTGGTTTTGTTTGTCTGTCACTGACCTTGTAGAAGAGAACAGGAATCATGGATGCAGAGGACTTCAAAACCTGCCTTATCTCCATGGGTTACAACCTGGTAAAGCCACGAGCTCTCTTCAAGTATGAACGTGTTTGTATGTGCCCAGACCGCTTGGAATTGGTAACAGATGTTAATGAAATGAGATTTAAAACGATAAAAGATGGGCAATCTCACGCTGTCTGTATCAGATGTTTAGTTTTTGTTTTTTTTAATGCATGAAAATCTCTTCAATGTGTGAATGTTTTGCTATCTTGTGCCTTTGATTACAATCAGTTTGTTAGGTTGTTGACTGCAACCTCTCTCTGGCCACCAGGGGGAAAACGAGTTCTCCCGCATCATGAGCGTAGTGGATCCCAACAGAATGGGCATCGTCACCTTCCAGGCCTTCATAGACTTCATGTCCCGTGAGACGGCCGACACGGACACGGCGGACCAGGTCATGGCGTCCTTCAAAGTTCTTGCTGGGGACAAGGTACGGCATCGCTGATCTGGTTAAAAAACACAAAATAAACCTGCAGTTTCAATAAATAACCGAGACTTCTCTGCAGCACAATAGGAAAAAACAAAACACAGTACTTAAAAAAAAAGTCCCTTCTTAATATTTGTTTTTTTTTAAGCTACCTGAGAAATGAGTCATGGTTTATTTATAGAAAAAATAATCTGTTAAATAACAAGTCTTTGGGGACTTTCGATACTCTAACTATGCACAATCTTAATGTAAAAACAACTAATGATTATTTTGCAAGTCGGTCAGTCTGTTGATAATTTTTTTCAATTAATCGATTAATAATCGTATAAAAAAAAGGTTATTTAAAGAACAAATTTTACAAAATTAAACCCGGTGAAACTAAAACTTTTCCACTTGAGGAATTTTGAATAGAGCATATTGTCAGAAAACATTTTTTTTAATCTTAAATACAAAATTTATCAATCTTAGTATAATTTAGGGCTGCAACTAACGATTATTTTAAAAATCGATGAATCGGCCGATTATTCTTTCGATTAATCGATGAATCGGACAAAAAATATTTTTTAATATTAACCTCTTTATTCCAAAATAAACATTTTAGACAGAACAAACAAGCACACAAGTACAGGTTGCTCATTAACTGTACTGGTGCAATATGAAAAATAAATGTTTGTGTTAAAACTACGCAAACTTACATGAGAAATGTAGCTGTACATCCACAAAATATAGGCTACTTTGTTTCATAAAGCGCAAAAAAAGACATTTTTGTTTTTAAAGCCCCTAAGGGGTTCAAACAATAGGCCCCCCCATTTCAACAAATGAGTTTTTTTAGACTAGAAGAGTTCTGCCTTTTAAGACAGGAAAGTATAGCAGTTAAAGTTGCTACTTGAGAAAATACTGAACCATAGAGATAAAAATAGCCCTGTGATTCAAATTATAAATTGTATTTGGAATAAAAATGAGAGAACTAGGGGTGCTAAAAAACACATCCTCCACAGACAGATATTTACATGGGAATGTGGCAGATAATTAATTGACATATTACTGATCTTGCTGGATTTTATTCTGCTTTACTTCCATAAATTGCAGGATCTTCTTTACTTTATCTTTGCCAGAAGATTTAAACTTTAAAAGCCTTGCCCTCATAATTTGCAAGTTAATTTATTTATAAAGAAAATATAAACGCTGCTTAAGCTAATTCAGATGAAATTAAAAGTAAAATAAGTAGCCAACCTTATCACTGTCTGTAACCTACTAACACGGTAAGGAAAGCATCAGATGAGCTACCTGAGAAACTAACGTTACATTTCCCCACTTTAAAACCAAACAAACATGGCCGCTCACCCTGCTGATCAGCTCTCTTCACGCCATCGAAGGCTCCAACTTGTTTTCTTTTCAGGTGCTGCATCATAACAGTGGTGCTTCCGTGCCATGTTCATTTGTTTTGACAAAAGTTGCATGTTACGACTTTTTTCGCTTTACAAAGCGCAGGCTGTCTGCGAATTGAGACGCAGCTTGCGTTTGCGGTATCGGCCATTAGAACAGTTGACGTTTCTGCCTTTTGAAAACAGCCTTTGCTCACCTGCAGCGCTGGCTCACTCTGCCGTATTTTTTTTCTTCCCCCCGTTTCAATCAAGTGGCAGTGACGACGGCGGATGACTCATTAATCGCGCGACACAACTAATCGATGATTAAATTCGTTGCCAACGCAGTTAAAAATTTTTATCTATTTTATCGATTCGTTGTTGCAGCCCTAGTATAATTACTGCTGTAAGTGGGTCGATCTGTCAGCTAAAGGCAGGTTTTATAGTCTCTATGCTCTAGTTAACGATTAATCAATTACTAAATTAGCTGACAATTATTTTGATAATTGATTAATCACGATTAATCCAATTAATTATTTCAGCCTTAAAAAGAACTCAAACTTGGATTAATTGGTGGACACAGGAGGCCTGTGGTTGCATTAGATTTCATCCGCTGTTATCAGAGTGTTGGTATTAATACAATATTTGATAACACTTTATAGATGGATGACACAGTTCTAACCAAACGTTTGTCTCTGGGTCTGATTTTCTTCTTGTCTTCATTTACTCCGCTGTGGTGCTTTGCTACAGCTGTCATAACGAAACTAAAACTTGTATTTTGGACTCTCTGCAGAACTATATCTTAGCTGACGAGCTGCGCCGAGAGCTGCCTCCGGACCAGGCCGATTACTGCATCGCCCGCATGGCCCCTTACACCGGCCCTGACGCGGTGCCCGGGGCCCTCGACTACATGTCCTTCTCCACGGCTCTATATGGAGAGAGCGACCTCTGAACACTCTGTTACCCGTCCTGACCCGGATCCACCCTTCCCCGCTCTGTTCACCGCCACGTGCTCCGACCATCACCACTCTCCTGTCCAGCTGTGCTCATTTTATTTTATTTTATTTTGTATTTTCCAGGCCTTATCTTTTTGTCCGTATGTTCTGTGTCCTCATGCTTCCCCTACCAGCTTCTTCACACCTCCCTTGCTCTCTCTGTTGCTTGCTTTTCCATGCAAAGCAGCGACTCTCCAGGTTTACAAAGAGGGAGAGATGCAATGCGTTTATTTTTCTTTTCCCTCGTCATTGATTTTCTTCAGAAAAATGAATAAAGTTAACATATTTTATTATACTGAACAAAAAAGTATTTTTCTTCACCTGGTGGAAATAAGAGAAAAAAATTGTAATAAAGAAAAAAAAAAGGTCTGTCTGTTGTCAATTTTTCGTGTAGAATCAGTGTGTGTGTGTGTGTGTAATGTGTGGCCATGTCTTTAATACCTGGTGGGGACAATTTCCTAGGAATATGCTGAAGATATCACCAAACCCCCCCACCCCATCACAGAGGAATGAGGGACCTACCCGCTCCATCCGGTGAACAATACCTCCTTAACGACCAACCCTTAACAATCATAGACAGGTTTCAGGTATTACAGGAGACAATCCCCCCCCTTAATGGCAATCCCCCCTTTAACGACCGACCCCTAGAATCACAGACAGGTTCAGATATTACAGGCTAACGATGGAACTAACGACCCATTCACCGGTTACCATTGCATGTTTCCAAGCGATACCAGACCTTGTCCACATAAGTCTCAAACTCACTGCGGATCCAGACATTTGAATTGAGAAAGCTTCCTGGAGAGGTGGAGAAATGTCTTCAAATCTTGAAAACCAAGTCCAGTGGATATTTTTTGAATTTTTACGGAATAGTCGGAATTGTTGGTCCCCATAAGGAAAGTTTCTCTTCTTGGGGTGGGGGTTAGGTTTAGGACTAAGGTGTGAATTGAGTTTAGGTTAGGTTTAGGGATAGGTATGTGTCGGTAATGGTTAGGGTTAGGGCAAGGGTCACGGTTAGGCCATGTACATTAGTGGGAAATGAATGCAAGTCAATGGAAGGTCCCCACAAGGATATTGTGACACAACATGGGTGTGCGTGTGTGTTTACCTGTCTAGCCCTCAGTCAGGATCATTTTTCCAATTTCACCATCAGATTGAGGACCAGTTGTTGCAAAGTGAGGACATTTTGCCTCATATGCTATTTTGCTAATGGTTAGTTTTAGGCCTAAGGTGTCACTGGATTAGGGTTGGGTATGCACTGGTAATGGTTAGGTTTAGGGTTAGGGCATAGAAAGTGTTGAAAATGACTGAAAATCAATGGAAGGCGACACATGGTCCTCACTATGTATAGCAGAACGAGTATGCATGTGTTTGTGTTCTGTTAAAGAAACCATATTGAGACCAAAGACTATAATGTCTACAGCTTTCTGTAAAAGTATTCATCCCATTTAAGCAGCAGTTTCAGTCGAGGCCTTCAGTGTGTGTGTTTTATGATGTGTGAATGGGAAGAAAATATGTCATTTCCTGAAAGATTTTAAAAATAATCTGGAATTGGCTGCATTTGTATTTGGTGCTTTTTAGATTCCTGAGCTGCAGGTGGTTTTGGGTCCATATGTCTCCTGAACATCGTTTTTCTTGTGAATAGCTTTACCTTTGTCAGTGTGAATGGATGTTTTTTTTTTAGTAAAGAATGTTTGTTATTAAATATCCCCACATATATAACTGGATAAACTCCAACCAGGTTTAGACTTAAACAAACTTTATTGTCATTTTTTACACACAGGGTATACAAAAATAAATTTCGATATGTACAGCTTTCAAAAATGAATGAGAAGCTTACAGCAGTGAAATGAACTTTAGCATTTATAAAGCGCAGCAGTGATTAGAAAGTAAACTACTGTATGTAGGAGAAAAGAAAAAATAGTTTGAAAGTCATGGTGCAAAAGGCATTGGTATGGAAAGGTTCAGTGTAGTGCAAAATAAATAAATATGGTACAAAATGCAGTAGAACATTGAGTTCTATTTAAAGGGATTATGGGAAAAAAGGCCATGTTGGTAGTGCAAATCTGTTTTTTAATTGTGATAAGTTGATTAGTTTCAAACAGTTCAACAGTCTGATGGCAGCAGGGAAAAAGCTGCTGCTGGACCTGCATTGAATGCAGGGGTGAGGGGTCATTGATGATGTCACGGGCTCGGGACACACAGCGCTGGGATGAATTGACTTTAATGGAGGGAAGAGGAGCCCCCATGATGTCTCTCATGAAGAGGTTTTTTTCTTTTTAAGTGTCAAGGTATCCCTATGCTGCTAATAACATGAGTCATGATGGGAATGGTGTGTTAATGAGGATATTCAGGGTTAGTTGGAACACCTATAGTCACATCTGAGCAGAGTACCTTCTTCCCCATGTCTGCATGTGTCCCTGATATGGTTTGAGACCTTTTCAATCATGCTTTTAAAAATTCTTCTCTACACCCCCATGAAAGTGCATAGAGACTAAAGAACACTTTCTAGATGTTTTAATTTTATTAACAATTGATAATTTCACCGTAGAATTCAAGCTTTTTATCCGTTAGACAAATTTCAAATAGAACATATTAAATCTAATTATAACATAGTCACTTTATAAAAAATCTAAAGGGAAAAGAATACTTATGAATTCCTGCACATGATTAAAACCTATGAGGACTTTAATGGTTACAGGTGAGACGAAAAAAGGTGACACTGATTAAAAGGCAAATGCCACCATTTGTATAAACATTTCCATCTGCTCTTTCTCAAATCTCTCAGGTTTGATTTTATAATGTATAACAATATCTCTCACTTTCCACACAAATTTGACATTTCTAACATTGTTAAGCAAATTCTCTGCCCCAAAGCAGGCAATACATTTAACTGTTGTCATATTAAAACCGTAATGGCTTGTCAAAGAGGTTTTTGACTGCCCAACACCAAGTAGAGAGTGACTGTAAAGGGAAAGGTAAATTATATATATATATATATATATATATATATATATATATATATATATATATATATATATATATATATAAATAAATGAAAACTGGTATGCATTTAGTCTCATTTATAGACTACATTAACACATTTTTCATTTGCTTGGCTTGCCCTAAAACAATAACGGATGAAGATAACCTAAGTATTAAAGTAGCTTATATATATATCCATTTGAATTGCTACATGTAGCATGTAATAAAAGTGGATTTCCTCCCTAAATAACGTCAAGAGTTTACAATACCTGGCAACGGGTCTTTAACTTCACCATGTTGAAAATTTAACACATTTATCATCTGATTGACCTGTTGAATGTTCACTGGAAAAGGTCAGCTTATAAAAATAAATTTCTGAGGAAATATAGAGGATTTTATGTACAAGTAATTCTAGTTTAATGACCAGTAGGAAAGTACTAATGTTACATGTTTGTCCACATTTAGATAACGTCTCACTTTGGTTTGCTGGCATTCCAACATCTTAAAAATCACTTTATCTTTTAACAGGTTACAAAGTACTTTAGTAGACGTGCTTCTTTTTTAAAGGTCTTTTATTCTTTTTGGAATGCAAGTTTGAGCTCAACTTTCTCAAAAAAAAGTAACACAATCTGTTCATTTATGATGAAAACAAATGGAGGTAATTTTTTCCTCAGTTACAGATCATAAATTTGCATTTTTTTATTTTATTGTTTCAGGTGATTTTTTTTTCTTCAAAAATTCTAATCTGATTCTTATTTCACAACAAAGGTTCAACCAGAACTAATCTGTACCTGGGTTACTTTCTCCACATGCATTTAAAAAAATCAAACACAACTGAGAATTTCAGGCAATATTTGCAAAAGTAATGTTCAGAGATTTCCCCTTTAATCTGAGAGCTGGCACTTTTTTCTTCAGAGAAGAAAACTAGCAATAATAGATTTTATTGTTGATAATTATTTTTTAAATGATTTTGAACCACAATCATTTTTCTTCCTCTACACAATTCTGAATTATAGTTCTTTAAATAAATAAAATATTTGTAACTTGGATTAATGTGACAAAGTTTACTTATACGTTCTTAGAATTAAACCTTTCATTTTGGCGAGAAATGAAAAATTGTTTTCATGCATATTTAAAAAAAAATAATAGCTATATAAAGTGTTTGTGAAGCAGTTTTACTTTGGCGGCTTTCAAACTGATTTAGATATTCAAATAACTCAAAACATAGGAACGGCTGATAGGAGATGTTCAGTGCAATTATATTTAGATAAATATTATCAATATGTTAAAATTTATACTGATGCATCAAAAATAACTGAGAAACTAGGAATAGCATTTGTAGTACCAGAATTCAATATAAAAATAGGAAAACGAATTACAGATGGATTATCAGTATACACAGGAGAAATGTTGGCAATATTATTAGCGTTACAATGGGTAGAAGATATAAAACCATTAAAAACAATAATATGTTCAGATTCAAGCTCTGCATTGTTAAGTTTAAAAAATAACCAAACAGATAGTAGGATGGACATTTTATTAGAAATATATCATACACTGTTCAGAATATGAAACATGGTGCTGATAGTTACATTTGTGTGGGTTCCAGCACATATTGGGGTAGAAGGAAACGAGAGGGCAGATAAAATGGCAAAAAGGGCAATTAAACATTCTATTCGTTTTATAGTTAAAATAAGTAAATCAGAAGGAAAGAGTATTATTAAAGAGAAACTAATGGAAGTTTGGCAAAAAAGGTGGGATGAAGATAAAACAGGAAGATGGTTTTATAAAATTCAGAAGATGGTAGGAGAAAGAAGAAATGGAAGAAGAAATAGAAAGGAGGAAAGAGTGATAACAAGGTTAAGATTTGGTAATACAGGACTTAAAACATAAAACTGGCAAATGTGATTACTGTGATAAATATGAAACCATAGAACATGTTATATTAGAATGTCATAAATATGAAAAAGGGAGAAGATATATGAGGAGAGAGTTTGAAGACATTAAGGAGAAGGTTAATTTATTAGATATACTGAGGAAAAATTTAGGGAGTAAACACATACAAATAATTATTCGATTTCTAAAGAAAACGATATTATTTCATAGACTTTAATTATAGTAAGTTTGTTTGTGAGTGAAGGAATGATATACAAAGCTGTGCACAAATATGTATATATTTTTAAGTGTGAATGTGTGAATGTATGTTTAGAAGAAGTTAGGGTAGAGTATATGTAAATCAGGATAAATATTTAAACCATCACGAACCACACTCCATACCAGTAAGTGGCGGTAATGCTACTAACAGTTTGTTGCCAACCGCCATAAAACTCGACAAGAAGAAGAAGAAGAAGAAGAAGAGGAACGGCTTCGTTTCTAGCCGGAACGTTTAGCGTGTCGGACAGAGGAAGGAACACTTCCTCCTCCTCCTCAGCTGTTTGCTAACTGTAGAATAACAGAAGGACATGTAGCAGGAGAAAGAAATCATGTTTAATTTAAAGTCACTGCAGAGAAACAAAACAATCAAGTATGGAGTTCCTATGCTTGTAAGAAAAATCTTACATTAAACGTCTTTATGCGCCTGAAGGGACTAGTAGAGGTTTGGTTTTATATTTAGCCTTATATCGGTTACTTGCCTAAAAACACTTGGATTATGGAAAACTTCCATTATAACAGATGTTTAGACATAATTTTTCTAATTTTATTTCGACATTATTGACATGATATAATTTGATATATTTCAACGCCCTGTCTTTTCTGCCGCTGTTAAATGAATAAACATGGAAAACAATCGTTTGATTTGCTTCATTAATATTCCATTTTGAAAATTAAAAGCAGCTATTAAATAACATTTACGTAATAAACCTTTTACCTGAAAACAACAGTTCAACTGTTTTTGTTTTAATATACCGTATGTACACTTTAATGCAGCATCTGGTTTCACTGTTCTCCCAGTTGACATATCTTCCTCTTTATCTTATAAAATCCATGTTTGATTTTAATTTTTGTTCTTTATTTTGTCTTGTTTTCAGCTGCTGGTCGTCGGCGGCTCCTTCGGTTTGCGGGAGTTTGCTCAGATCCGTTATGATGCCCAGAAGATCAGGAAAAGGGTTTGTTTCAACATCATCTCTTTATTCTGATTCCTTCACTTTACTAACAACTCAAACACAAACTTTGCAGGACCGTGTAAAATGCATACACGCCACCTAGTGGCTAGAACTGTAAGTGCAAAAAGAGGATGCATATATAATAACATATTTGATTTAAATAGATGATTTAATGTTAGATTTTAAACGCAAACATACATTTCTTTCCTTTTTAAGAATAGAGCATGATATTTTTCTTTAAAAGTTGAAGTTTTTTTTTTTTTTTAAATAAACACGCTGCTTGTAGAAGAAAAATCCCCCAAACATTAAATGTGTTTTCTTGCCTGTTATTCTGTGCTTCCAGACACTATTTAAAAGTCTTAACATGTTTATAATTGATTTTACTTGCTTTTTCATCTTTACATTTAATTTTGATATTAGCCTGGTAGATTATAACAATATATGTAATGGTATTGGAATATCATGGATTATATGGTAATAGGACCAACGTGTTGTGGCGCGTGCTGTATAGCAGCACCCTTTGCAATACTCACTCCTACTGTCGCCACATGCTTATCCAGGAAGAGAGATTGCTGCAAGCTGCCAATTCGATGCAATCTACTTGGTTTCCCTTAAAACTTTCAGTTAATTTGAAAAATTTACATAACTTGACAGCAGTGTTAAATATTTGAATACATTTTCAGACTACATGAGTTGTTCATAAGCATTTTATGGATAAAATGAATTTAAACCGAATTGAATGCATAAGTTATGACCTCTGTCCTTTGTTTACTAAAGCTGAAGCGCGGTTATGGTCACTGCCTTCATGTGGCTCCAGTGCAGAAACACCCGCAGGCTTGATATTATGCTTTCAATAGTTGTAGCACTTAGCCTATATAAATGTTGCTGAGTTTAAAGAAAAGAAAGGAGAAACACGTCCACTTGGTACCATTTGCCCACCCGACCTGGGAAAAGTTTGGTAAATTGATCCGACTGTGAAAACAGTTGATCTGCAGCCCCTTAAAGGTGACCTTAGAGATTTTCTTTTCCAGGAGTCATACTTAGCCTTTCAATTGTAACATTTCTTCTAGGAAAGTCATCTTTGTAGATTCAGAGGTGTGCGGGGTGATGCTGAAAACACTCTGCAGTGGCAGCTTTCCAGCAGACATCCAAAGGTTTTGGATGAAAACCTGCTGCTATTTATAATTGATCATTTTCATCCACCTTGAGGGAAAATAAAAAAAACAGGCCTAGACGGCGATACTAAAACATTTTTCACTATAGGTTAGTTCCTTTTTTTTTAAATCATAGTCAGTTTTGCTTTTGGACCAAAAAAATATCCCTGATGATGAAGTGGTTCAAAGGTTCATCTTTACTTTGATTGGTCCATTCTTTGACAAAGCTTTGCTTGATTTCTGATCGCTTTGACCATTTCTTTTGGAGACTAACAGACATTCTTGCATCCTGCGTCCCTTTTTCTAAAAATCAGGAGAATACAGGAGACTGACATGACACGGAAAAATAATAATTATTGCTGTTTGGAAATTCCTGTAGCTTTAGTAAAAGTGTTGATCTTTTTGCAGCCTTCCACACCAGTTTGAGTCTTCCATTTTTATTATTTTTTTTAATAAATACCCATTTCTCTATGCTGCTCCTGTTGTCTTCAGTCATTAATGGCTGCCATCACTCTATCCCTGTTCATGTCTTATTTTGTTCAGATCTTTTTATACTTTTCTCCAGACTGATGCTTTTGTACCATGACATCATTTGTAAACTTTATAAAAGCACGGCAGAAGCTCCAAGACACCAACATAAAGGCTGATTCAATTGTTCTCCCTTTTTCACTAAATATCATTTACATGTTGAAAAGGTTTTTTGAATTTACAAAACACTAGGATTTAGAAAGAGGTAATAACACGTTTGGAAAAAAAAAGAAAAACCCCACTGTAGATGTGAACAGCAGCCTGATGCATGTCTGGACGCTGCAGCCACTAAGGTTTTATCTTTAGGGGTAAGTTCTGCTGTTTAGTGTTAAAGAAGAAAAAAGTTTGACTTTTTCTTTCGCTTTATAGCCAAATATGCTTTAAACCTCTCAAAAAAGTAAACTAAGTCCTTGTTTTGCTCAGTGATCATAGTTTTTTTGTTCTGTTTAGGTTTAACTGAATTTTAATTCCTTAAATATTTACATTCAATTGTAGTAAATCTTTGCAGTGGATGGTTAAATGTTTGTCAACTTCTCTAAGCACAAGAAATTGTAATCTTCATAACAAATGTAAGGTCCACCTCATGTGGACTTTTCTAAATGTTTTTCTTTATACATATTAATAAATAAAAAGAAAAAAATTTAGACAAGTGGACATTTAAGATAAAAAAAAAAAAAATGATGTGAGAATATGCTCTATCCAGAACTCCTTCAGTGGAAAAGTTTGACTTTCATCTGGTTTGATTTCATTAATTTGTCTTTAAAGGACCTTTGGAGCTCCGGTTATTAATCGTTTAATTGATCTAAGAATGATTAGTTGCAGCCCATATATATATATATATATCTTTCTTTTTTTTTCATATAGCTTTCAGTCTAATGAGACTTTACTAATATTTAGGAGAATCTGACCATTTGCTCCCATTGCTTAAGGTTTTACTGTGCTAAACCTAAAAGGAAAGGTTAAATAAAATTCCAGTATTTAGGAAGTTGTGCAAATATTTCCTCAGTGATGTAAAAAAGAAATAGAAAGATGTGAAACAGGTCTAATGTTTCATGAAATGGAAACGACTTAGTTAAAATGCTGATTATGTAAGCAGAAGCCGTCTGCGGAGCTCCACTGCAGCGATGGACTCTGCTTCCAGTCATCTGGGATGGAGCCAGATGGTTGGAGCGTCTTTTGCTCCTGTTCATGTGAGGCAGTGGAGGATGATGGTGGATGAGCGCGCCCTGCCCCAGGCCTTGTATCTGTGCCCCCCCCCCCATAGCTCACGCTCCTCCTGCGAAGGTGTGTGAAGCACACAGAGCTGCTCCAGCCCCGTGGAGTAGTGTCGCCCCCCCCCCCCCCCGCATGCAGTTTAATGCAGTGAATGTTTAAACGGGGGAGACATGCACATTCTTAAAGCACTCTTCAAGCTTTAGCTTGGATTGGGATCAGCTGATTGCATTAGCCAGCTCTCTCTCAGATATCTCCTACATGCTGAAACCGCTGTCGGAGATTAAGTCCAGCGTGATTAAATTTGCATTTTCTCCTCAATGATTTAATTTAGCCTCAAGGCGAGGATGAACTCCAAGGCTCTTTATTCCTTGCAGGACTTCTTTCTTTTTTAGCTTTTTAATGGCTTCGTGTATTGGATGTTTTTGTATTAAGTACAGCTAGTAGACGGTAGGCTACTAATTGTTCAGGCTATTCATTCTCTGGCTTGACAGCTGTAAAATATTCTATAAATAATTTATTAGCCATGGTAATGTAGGTCTAATTAGTCATCAGTCATACAGAAAAAACCCTTAGCATTGTTACAGTGAAATATTATGAACTCATTAAAAGTAATGATCAGCGTGGGATTGATTTCAGAGCTATTCTTGGGGAGAATGTAGAACCCTGTAAAGCTGCTCTGGACCCGACCTTTGACCTCTGACACAAATATGTATCAAAGATTTATTTTTTTTTTGTTAAACTTGAACTTATGGAGGATTATTGATGCTAAATAGGTCGACTTTATAGTCACAGAAATTGATTCTTCTCAAATTTTTGGAGTGGCAGCTTTATTTTGGTCCAAATTGTCACTGCTTTTCCAAAATATGAACCCCTCTTGATTTATTGATTTATATGTATTTAGAAAATGCAGTAAAACCATAAGGCCAATAATCCAAGTTTATATTTATTCTCTAATTAATTAAGTCTGGACTTTGGGCCTTGCTTTAAAGTCTGCCCTCAGTATCATACAACAATCTCCGTGTTTCTCTGTCAGTTTTCTCCTTTTATGATGGTATTTTGCTTTACAGTGAAAAATGTGGGTTTTAAAAGTAATCTTACCCCATATAAGTAATAATAATGTATTATAATGTATTACAGGAACTCTTAAAGCAAATGGAGCAGTGAAAAATGTTCTGTTCTTCATCTGTGGTTTTGCAGCTGGATCCTTCACTGGAGGCGAAGGTGAATCCACAGAAGCAGGCGGTCATACTGGAGGAGGAATATGAGGTAAGGAGAGCGAGGCGTAGAAACGCTGTGGATGAAAACAGGTTAGCCTGCAGTCTATAGCAGGATTCTTTGTCTGTGCAGCTTTAAATGAGTTTAAACAGTTATTGCACAGATTAGGGGTCTAAAACCTGCAACTCCTGAGCCATAAGTGGCTCTTTGGTCCTTTAACAATGGCTCTTTATTGGCTAAATGTATAGTTTTGAATATAGTATAATAATAAGTAGCTTGAAAAAAAATTAATAAATTGAATTTCCATAACAAAATGGCATTGAAAGAACTAGAAACATGTTTTTAAATCGAATGTTTTTCCTTATTAGCTTGAAACGGGTTTATTTTATATAATTTTCCGCAGATATCGACATCCAGGCAAATCCATATTGCTTCTTTTTCATTATTCAAACCTAAAAATACAAATAAAATGGGTCTTTAAAATGGCGGCTACTGTCATGTAGCAGATATTTAACAATAAATAGTTTATCCAAAAAAATTTTTCATATTTGCAGCACTAATCAACTTATTTCACTGGATTTTGAGCAAAACAGCTCATTGTGTGTTAAAGGTCTCAGACTCCTGCTATAGGGCATGCTTGCAAAAGGATAAGGGCGGGGGGGGGGGGTTTATCTGTTTTTTGTTGTTCCGATTTGAAACACTAGATGTCATTACTTGTTGCTCCATACATGAAAGGTTGAGTGTAAGGAAAAAGTCTCATAGAAACACATGCATATGTAGCTGCAGCCTTGAAGCAGAGTGTAACGGTAGCTGCAGTCGTATTTATGGCTGAAACTGAAGAAAAAAAAAAAAAACAGCTTTTTTTTCTTTTTAATCTTTCCAGAAGTTGAAGGAAATTCATTTAGACGAGTGGAAGAACATCCGTGGTCCTCGTCCCTGGGAGGACTCCAGGGAGTACCAGGAGCAGCAGCGCAAAAATCTCAGCAAAACAGACTGAGGCTGCGGCCCGCGCTCGCTGTACGCACGCACAGAAACACCAGATCACAGAAGACACAGCAGAGCCCCACGGAGACGACGCCACTGATGTTTGCTTATCCTCCACGCTGCCTGCAGCTCTCAGCCTGTGTTGGACCCGAGTCCTTGGAAACGTTCTATTGGAGTAAATACTGTTGGTTTCTTCTGTTCGTAAATTATTCAGAACCACTATTTAAACATTACTGTTAAAATCTGTTAATTCAATAAAATGTGTTCCTAAAACAAGTTGATCGGGAGTTTTACCAAACAGCCAACAGGTGGCATTTCACCTCCAGCTCCAACGAGGAGATTTTATCAATAAATTATTACTTTTCTTCCTAAAACCTAAATTTGCTCCACGTTATTTACCCAAAAAAATAAAGAAATTCCCAAATAAAGGTCTGTTTACAAGGATATTGCATTGATTCACCTGCTTCAAAATAGAAAAGAATAAATAAGAGGAGAGCTGTGCGTTTCCTCAGGCTTTCCAGGTCTCAGCAGTAATCTGTTTCTCTGACAGTTATTACTTCTCACTGCAGCGGATTGATTGTGTTTGTTATGAAAATAGTTTTACTTATGCATTTTTTTGTCAAACAAAACAATGTAACAGCATTTTTGCTGCAGGTTTTATGACTTGGATCTGTAGGTATATGTAACCTCTGGGTGATTGACGAGCGGCATGTTCGGCGGTGAAATGAGCCGTCTTAGCGGCTGCTCTCGCCTGGAACATTGTCATAAAGAAACATTTTCTATGATCACGTTTCTATGATGTTGGGTCAGAAAGTAACTGTAGCTCACCACACAAACCAGCTTCCTTAAACCAGTAGCTTCACTGTTGCTCCATTCTGAAGCCTATAGGTTGTTAATTCTGTGGGAATCTTTTTTTTCTTTATATTTATTCTCCAATTGATGTCCCTTACATTTTAATCTCTTAGACTTAGACTCAGCTTTATTTATCCCTTGGTGTTAAAATGTATTCAGGGAAATTCTGCTTCCAGTAGCTTATATAAAAAACAAACAGTTAAAGCAAGATGCCATTAAAGTAAAAAAAATAAAACTTCCTATCGTCTCTTCTTCTCCCCAAGTCAGGAGTTTTACAGCCTGATGGCTTGAGGAACAAAGAAGTTCAGCAGTCTGATGTTGCTGCATTTAGGGAGGAGCAATCTCCCGTGGATCAGGTTCTTCTGGGAGGTGAAGGCCGTGTGCAGAGGGTGGCTGGCATTGTTAATAATGTCCAATAGTTCCTTAGTTCCTTCCTTAGTTCGTTCCTTAGTTCCTTCCTTAGTTTGTTCCTTAGTTCCTTCCTTAGTTTGTTCCTTAGTTCCTTCCTTAGTTTGTTCCTTAGTTCCTTCCTTAGTTCGTTCCTTAGTTCCTTCCTTAGTTTGTTACTTAGTTCCTTCCTTAGTTTGTTACTTAGTTCCTTCCTTCCTTCCTTCCTTCCTTCCTTCCTTCCTTCCCTTATCATTTCTGTCTCTTTTCCCTTCCTTCCTTGTATCCTTTCCTTCCTCCTGCCTCTTCTTGCCTTTTTTCCACCTTTTTAAAGTATTTTCTTCTGTTTCTCTTCATTTCTCTTCATTTCTTTTTGTGCTTTCCTCCGTGTCGTTCCTTGTGCCCTTCTTTTGTTTCTTGTATCCGTACGCCATCAGTCAGTTCCAGATATTTAGAGGATTCAAATGAACCTATCTTTGTAATCAATTGTTGGGAAATCTTTGAATTTAAATTAAAAAGCTTGAAATAGCGGTTTTACATGACGGATAAGCAGGAGTCCCACCTGAAACAGTTTTAATTTGAACCTGTGGGTAGAATTTAGAGCAGTGGAAAAACTGAGTTTGATGGTTGATAAACATGTCTGAGTTTTTTTAGCTAATGTGTATAAAATATAACTGCTTATAATAATTTTTCAAAGATGTTTAAACTCTATAAACATTTTTATTTTGCAGTTAGATTGAAGTTTCACATAATAGAACAACAAAAGCTCAGTCATATTTGAAAAATGGATATTAAAGAAAAGTAATCTGATTTCTAAGCTTCTGTTTGGGTGCCACCAGTCTCAGCGCATCTTTTTGAAGAACCAGTCTGAATATGCAGCCATCCCAGTTGCAATCTGGAGACTGAAATTCTGCCTGTTTTTGTTTTTTGCAAAATAACTCAAATGCAGTCAAATGGATGTAAAAGTATTAATGAAATATTGTTTTTTACACATATTCCTAAAGCTCTGAACTTTGACTGTACCGTCCAACTCTTAGTTTTTTGCAGGCCCTATATATATAGATATATATAGATTATTTTTTTCTTTACATTTTTCCTTAAATTTTCCTTAAATCAAGAATGTATAAATTGTGATTGTTATTAAAAACTCTTATAACATTACAACAAAAGGAGATGTTTCCAGCTGCAACAACATGGTTTATAACGAGCGATAACGAGTCGTCTTTAAGTGTTGTTTTAATGACCTATGTGCAGTGATGACGTCGTCTGGATGGCTGCTGAAATCCTCTGAGATCACCATCAACACATCGAGGTGTTTGTGTTTATATCATAGCAACGATGGAGCTGAGATCCTCATATAATCCAAGCAGAAGCAGCTGTCAAAACAACAGCTGATCTCTGATTTGTCTAATTCAGATAAAACCTGTTTAATTATCAGAGTCTAAAGACATCGGTAACAGAAGCATGTTTTCAATCCCACCATATGCTTCAACACGGCTCCTTCCACGGCTCTCTATGCAGTTCGGATCACAGATAAAATCGTAGCTGATGTGCTGGAGAGCCAGATATTTGTCTGCAGTTAGATCAGTTTTTTCCTCCAGATCTTTTCATTTTTCTAGTTTATTTTCCAGTTAAATTCCCAATTACATTAAAAAGTAGCTCTCAAAAATGTTCACACTGGTGTTAAAATGTGTTTATTTTTTTTACTTGGACAATGATTCAGTTTGTTTTCCCACATTTCCCCTCATATCCTGTACAACTAGGTGAAAAAAACCCAAAAAATAAAGCAAAGGAGCAAAATAATAATATGCTTTATATAGATTAAAAACTACCATTACCTGATTGTGCAAACAAAACAAAACAAAAATACTGAAAAAAGATTTATTTTCAGAATTTGTTCAGTTTGAGCTGACATCTCCGATAAATTCTTGAATATCTGATTAATCTTACATTCATTTTAGCTTTCCTAGTAGGAATGTGATGTCATTTCCTAATTTTTATTAAAAGTCACTGTTAAAAAGGATCGGACAGAAATTATTGTACAAAGGTATCAAGAGCTTCCAACAAAAGATCAACAGCATTTCACAGAAACTGTTGCAGACTGTAGGTTAGTTCTGGCTGCGGGGATTATGGGACTACTGGGAAATTAGAAACTAGCCATGAGGAGAGCAGTACTGCTGAAAGAGTCTCCAGTAAGTACTGGTTATGGTCAGTGTGTCATAACAGACGCCTGCATTCTGTATTCATGCAGCAGTGAATAGAGTTACAAGAAGGAATATCCTAAAAGCAAAAAAGATATTGCAAATAATGTGATGATCTATAATATCTAAGTTTAACACATTGACATTAATTCCAGTTTGCCTGCTGGACAAGAAAACAACACATCACCAAAATGGCCGTATACATTTAACAGGAAAAGTGGTGGCAGCGTCATGATCTGGGCCTAAGAATAAAAGGAGCTTTTAATGCCTTGAAGCCTGAATTGATATAAATGTTTATAAAAAATAAATTATGTGTGTGTTTTTCCGCTTCAATGAGATGCCAAATTAAAATGATTAATATTAAGAAAGAAATAGAAATGAAGGTAAAATATATTTTTTAACAGCAGTTATAACTGCACATAATGATAACATTACCTAAACTAGCACTGAGGTGATGGAAAAACGCTATAGTGGCTGTTTGCCTACAGTGCAAAAATGTTCTGAAAATCAGTAAAAAATATCTTAAAATAAGTGTATTTAACCTTAATATGAGTAGAAAAATAGCATTTTTACACTTAAAATAAGATTATTAGGTATTATGCACCTAAAATAAGAAAGACTGCAGTTGTTCTTTCTTATTTTAAATGTACATGTCTTGTTCCAATGGCAAAGTGTCTGAATTAGCTGCTCAATTCAAGAAAATTTTTTCTTATTTTAAGAAAAATGGACTTACTTGCATAGATTTATATTTTTTGCAGTGTAACACAAGCGTTTTGTTGCTTTTTAGCAACAACAGGCGTCAACGGGTTAAGGATGCCATTTTAAAGGAATATTCAAGGCTGGTGCATAAAAGAATAAGATACATGATCTGTTCACATTTAAGGCACTTAAAGGAGGCTTCAACTTCTCACTTTGATCCTGGGAGAATTAATTTTTTAATGCTGCTCTATTCTCCTCCCATAGCTCTGCTAACAGATGTGCTGCTCTTCTATCCACTTCTGTTTTCTCCACTTTTTTCCCTTCTTTTTATGTCATTCATTTTGCCAAATCACTCGCTGGACACAGTAAAAGGTTTGAAGGCGTGTTAATATCAAATTAAAGTATGGTGAGTTTACATAACAAATAAGCCGATGCTGGTGGAGTACCTAAAAGCTTTAGGTAGCTCTACTTCATCATATTTTTACTCAAGTAAAAGTAAAAAAGTAGCCTTTGAAGGAATCACTCAATTAAGATGAAACACTATTTGCTAAGAAGACTACTCAAGTAACTGATCTGCTTACTACGCATCAGGGACATGCATGGATAGACACTAGGTGGTGCCCTCCTGAAGTCATTTTATAGTTTTAACTTTTTTTAGTCTTTGGCCCAAAATACCATTTATGAATTCAAAAGCCTGTCAAACCCAGAGTCTAATTTTATGTAATGTTGCTCCCGTGAGACATGCAGCCCCACCTCAATAGAGCGTTGCCATGGTGAAGGGCCGGCAAACCGTCCAGGTAACTAAGCAAACATAAAAACCTCCTTCACAACTGTTTAGCTGATAGCAAAACATCTTTAATTGCCTCTACCAGGAACCAAGGGAGGGTTTAAAATGCAACTCTTTGATTAAATTAGAAAAAAAATGTAACAAAGCATCTCATAGATGTAATTATTGATTTTCGGTAATGGTCTCTGTCAGAGACTCCCTGATGATGATCTATTTGGCTTGTTTCTGATGACAACTACAGCACTCAGGTTACCTTTTGTCTGTTAAACATTTGATTTAAAAGCAAACATAAGAACAAATGATTACAGTTCGTAAAAAATAACTTTTAAGGTATAGTGGAGGATTTTCATGAATTTTTGAAAAGACCCGCCCACTCCACTTTCAAAAGAAAATGCACATGCACAACCCTGTACCCGCTCCCAGGAGGGACGCCTATTAAACGTGTGCAAGAGCGTGCACGAGACAATTTCTCCTCGTGCACGCTCTGTTTAGAAGTTGCTTTTTGCATCGCTCATACAAGCTTACTTTCAAAAAGAAGATTTACAATTTTTCCACTATGTAAAACTCACCGATAAGTGAGAATGGGGACGAGCATGAAGGACGGCCTTACATGAACATATCACCAGAATGATTGACAATCAGGAGGACCACTTATTTAGATGATCCACCCAGAAAAACAACCTCCTCCACTATAGCTTTAAAATAGTTCTACTCAGTTAAAGAGGGGTGTGTAGATTAAACAAAAAATGACCTCAAAATATGTAAAATTTTCAGAAAATAACTGCATTCCCCCATAATTTAAATGAGAGTTTATAACCTTAAAATACAATTATTACATTTTATGCATTTGCAATAAGATAGTAGAGTTTTTTTCACATTTTAAATGTAAATCTTAGTTAGTCTGCAAATTGTCATCTATACCCAATTAGCCTAACAATATTTTCAGGAATCCTGGGCTTTAAATTAGTGCATTTAAAAGTGTTATTTATTTAGTCGACATCAGAGGAACTGTGTGGAAAAAGGTGAGCGTTACGGCAAGGTCGATTTGAAATGTTGAAAGGACCTGTTGAAAGGTTAACGTTGCTATTGCAAATAATAATTATTGTCTAATTTAGAAATTTGATTCAAAAATAGGCCTTTTTAAATGATTCATGCTGTCTTTGTGGATCGGAGACTGTGGCTTCAGGATTCCTTCAATAATTTAACCATGACTGGGCTGCAAAATATTTATGATGTTTGAATAGAAAAGAGAAATCTAGATTAAATTTATCCTCACAGCAAAATCCACAAACTCTAGAGTTGCTGAAATATGTCATGTAGAGCTTTAAAGCTAAACCCTGTAAAACAGGCAGCATTCATATGAAGAAGAAGTGGGTTTGGGGAGTGAAGAAATGGCTCCTGTGCTTATTGGGTTTAGTCTCTCTCTCTCTCTCTCTTTCATTTCATATCTATAAATAGACGGACGCTTGGCAGCTGAGGGGTAGTCCGCGCAGAACAAATGCAGCCTCTGGCTGTTTCACTTCATTCCCCACATAATGAGCCAGACGGAACACGTGCAGATCGCCGCCGTCACTTCCACTCTCTCTGCCACCGCCACCAAGCCAGGGAGGCAGGGGCCACACGTTGTCATGGAAACGTGGCTGTTGGGCAGAGGGGGTCCCGTTGCGGAGCTGCTTTGCACACAAACTGAGACCCCCTCCAGACTGTCTCCTTCCATCCCATGCTGCTGAGTCTCTCCTTCTCTCTCAGTGTGTCAGGGCTGAGATGAAAAGCTCCAGAGTCCTAACCTGCCTCTCATAGGTAATGGACCCAGTATGGGTTTACCAGTCTAACCAGTCCTCTGCAAATATATTGTGAGCGTCTGAATGTTTAGATCTGATTGCTGCAGAAGCCTCCACCAGGCCAAATATTAGTGTCTGTGGATTTTATCTGAGCTGAGGGTAAACACATTATGAACACTTTAGGCTGGACTTCTCCCTGTTGGTTCTCCACTTCGCATTTACAAATGCTTAGTCCTGAGGTGGTGAAATTCTGTTGATGTTGCATAACAAGAAAAAAAGCTCTTGTTTAGCATATTTATACACAGAGAATTGGAGAAAGCAGATTTTCCCCATTTTACAGCCGCAGACGTCAGTTTTAATGTATTTTTCAGGCTCTCTTTTCTCTCTGACATCCCTGAATAACAGAAAACGGGAGTCGATATATTTGCACATGAAGATCATCTGTAAAAAATTCAATCTGAATACAAATCCAGCTGTTTAGTGAAGGCTCAGACTGAGGAAGCATCGTGAAAACACAAACGCAGTAGAGAAGGTGTGAAGACATTTATTCTGGAAAGTTTGGGTTCTAAATATGCCACAGATTACGTTTTAATTCCGCGGTTGGCAACGTCGCCTCGAGTGCCATCATCCTGCAGCTTTTGCTTTCATCCCTTCTTCAACACACCGTAAGCAAATAAATGGTTAGAGCTCTAATAAACCTTTGATTTGGACTTTTGTTTAAAGGAATAGTACACCCAAAACATGATTAGCCTTCATTTTCTACTCCCCCCCATGCTGAACAACACTCTGGAGTACTTTTTTGATATCTCAAATGCATCTGGAGATCTGGGAGGCTTCTTGCTGTCTGCTGACATTCAAATAA
>NW_015150789.1:319648-328240 GCF_000732505.1 Cyprinodon variegatus
TGGGAATAAAGTAGTTTTAATATGTTTTTAAGTGAGAAAATCCACCTGAAAACTTCATCAGTGCAGTCAGTTCATCCAGATTATCATCCTGCCTTCCAATATTATTTCTGTCGGAGCCGCTCAGACCCCCACATACCAGCGGTGCGCCGACAGTATGGATCCCTTCAACAGCAGCCTCTGGCCGGGTCGCCTCCTCGCAGTTCACCGCGGCGGCTGGTAGGTGTTTTTGATCTAAATAAGCCGATCTGCAGGCAGCAGGATAATAAAAGCCAACATATTCTGCCGGCAGATTTCTGCATTTTAAGTTAATTTATGCATCAATAAACTGTTTCAGAGGAGTGATCACAGCGCTCTGTATCATCAGCGATGAGTCTCTCTCCCTGCCAGCTCCCAGATCAGCTCCTCTGATTGGTTGACGCGGCGCGTCGAGCAGCAAAAGTAAAATTTTTCCATCTCGAGCAGCAGTGCGTTTGCGGCGCGTCAGATGCTTAAACGCTCCCGACGCGCTGCTTCAGCTGCTCAGACGCGCTGCGCCTGCTGCTCAAAACGCGCCGCGGGACCTTTTGCTGCGCCTTGACGCGCGTCAACCTTTGACTTTGCATGTAAACTCGCTGCTTCTGCTGCACCTGCTGCGTCCGGTGTGAACGCAGCACAAGTCTCTTCACTGCTTCATGTTTGAACTTAGGACTGGACCGTCTGAAGTGTGAATAACTCTTTATGTGCCATATGGTTTGGGTTGTTAAAAAAGCTAAACCAAAGCTGAAGTCTCAGTCTTCTGTAGCCTCTTACTGTTTTCCTTACATATTGTTTTCATATTTATACTCCTTACCATGAAATCTGACCAGCTTCTTTGTCAAAGTTCTTTAAAAGTTGCTGTTCTTCCATTTAGCACAGATTTGTGAGTTGTAATGCTATTGCTGACCGGTCAAGAGTTTCTGCAACCTAAGCTCCTTCAGTAACTGTTTTCTTTCTGGTTGGTGTTCTCCTTGTCTTGCTTTCATGTTATACACATTGGTTGGATGCATTTGTACCTCTAATAGTTCTATGACTTCTAATGGTGAAAGTTTTTTGGGGTAAATCAGAGTAAAAATAGGCTAGAAGAAAACGCAAGTCAAATTATAGAGGATTTTATGTGTAATCAACCAATATTTGTGACACAAATTTATTAAACCTTTATGTTGGTCTGTAATATAGAATATCAACTGATATAAAATATGATTTTGATTCTACCTGGGAAGGTTATGGGTATGAACACTTTTACAATTAACAGGATGGTAAAATATGAAGCAGAAGAACAGAGTCGCAATTTTTAGTTAATGCTACCAGTCACTATATTATCAATACATCTGATAGAAGGAAAACTGGCAGGTGTGGTATTTTACCATTAGTCATCTCTAAGCTCTGATGAGAGGAGTAAAAATAGGTCCAGGATTCCAGTTATATGCAATCATACAATGCATGCTGGTTCCAGGTTCATTTAACCAGCCTACACACCAATCTGTCCAGAGTGTAAAAAGCTGTCACACACTTTCATTCAGATAAGACATCTTCATTAAAAATGCAGCTATTTCCATGCTGATTACAGCTCCGCATAGAGACAAGGCCACATGCTGATGTTGACTGGAATGGCTCATCATAAACTTTCCCACCTCACAACCCCCTGCCCTCTGGGTAAGTGATTATTTATGACTTCTCTATTTACAGACAGGCAAATCGGAACAAGTTATTAGAATTTTGTAATACGAAGCTGGGTTGTGTAATTAAAATCGGATCCAATTGATTTTCCCTGCTTTGCAAACAGGCAGCATTCCAAAGGAAAAGGACTTTATATGCTGCAGCAGGAAGGGCTGCCCCGAGTCTCTTTCTGTTGTTTCTGGACAAATGAACAAGAATTCATTATTGATCAAGCGCTAATTATTTAAAAAAAAAAATTTAAATATTGAAATAGAATTTACATACAGTTATTTTTATCCTGGAATTTTTGCAGCACTTCAGCTCTTTGTGACACTGTAATAAGAGGTGATGGGTGGTTTAACATCCTCCCTTTTTGATCAGTCTGGCTGTCTGTCTCATTAGCACTCTGACTGGGTTGCATCAATGGCTAAGTACCCACAGATGCAAAAGTGCAGCAAAAATGACCAAAGAAGAGCATCGATTTTTGTCTGTTTTAACATAGGATGTACTGAAGGTCTCACAGAAACTGGCGGGGGGGAAAAACATGTTTGATCCTAAGTCAAGCTCATAGTTAATGCTTCTATGTTTGGTCCAATGGTTGTGGGTCCTGGAATACAGCAAGCCATTTTAAGCAAAAATGGTTTTAGTCTTGGTTTAAAAAAACTTGGGGTTTCAAAACTTTTATACTTCTCTAGGAGTTTATTCCAGATTAGTGAAGCATGAGAACTAAGGCTGCTTCTCCATGTTTAGTTCTGGTTCTTGGTATACAAACTAGATTAAAGCCAGAAGACCTGAGAGGTCTGGGCAGTAAATATACTAAATAGTGGTCAAAAATGTTTTTTGGTGCTAAGCCATTCTCTATGTTATTATTCATTCTATTATTTTAATGTCTGTTCTCTGAGAGACGGGTGGAAGGACTTTGGAACTGGGGTGATGTGCTCCACTTTATTAGTCTTACTAGTCAGAATGCAGGCAGCAGGAGTTTTGATCAGTAGCAGCTGACAGGCTGACTTTTTAGGCCGACCTGTGAAGAAACAATTACAGAAACCAATTCTACTTAAGATGAGTGCATGAATTAGTTTTTGAAGATCATGCTGAGAATTTAGTCCTTCAATCATGGAGATGTTCTTTAGCTGATAGGCTGACTTTGTTACTGTCTTTATGCGCCTCTGAAGGTTCAGGCCAGAGTTGATCACTTTGTTATAGTGGCAGCTGTGTGCTAACTATTAAACTCTCATCCCATGGTCCAGAAATGATTTTAAAAAAAATTTCTGCATAGAGATGATAATTCGAGTTGATTAAAACGATCGTAGGTTGGGGAGCATACAGACAATGAACAGGAAGGGCCCTAAGATGGACCCTTGGGGAATGTCACAAGTCATTTCTTTGTGGTCTCTGATGTAGAATTCCCTACTAACATAAGTTGGTAATGTCCTTGAATGAGATTTAAACCAGTCCAGGCGGACTACAAAGGCAGCCTGGTTTTTCAGGCCATTTAATAAAGAGTGATCAGCAGCACTGTGGATGAACCACCACTGTGGTTCTTCCACAGTGTATTTATAAAGATGTTATTGAGCACCTCGACGATGGCAATGTCTCTACTGTGGTGAGCATGGAAGCCTGTCTATCGAAACATCTGGTCAGAGCTCTTGAAAAAACCTGCACCCAGGCATATGAACTTGTGCCTGAGGCTTATTGCCAAAAATTCAGGAATCTTAGTAGAACAGCTAACCAGACCATGAAGCCAATAGTTGATCTTTCTGCCCCACAGACAACTCTGCAACTCTGTTTTGGAATATGTGGTTTCTGTTGTGAGCTTTGAGAAAATATTTCTGTCAAGATTTGGCTCTCTGAAAGCCTTTGTTTGGTCTCAAATGCTGCTTATCAGGCTGCATTGGAGTCAGCTAAAGCACAGTTGTGCAGTGCACCAGAACTAGCTGCACCACATTTTAAGGGTTCCTCTAAGTTGATGCCAGCTCATGTAGCAAAGGAGCTGTGTCATGATCTTAGTGCTGATGACTGGCTTAACTACTCATTTCCTTCACCTGCCTAACTCCGCCCGTTTTCTCATTATAGTTCATCTGATCCACCTGCTCCTGCTTCTATTTAATCAGCTCTCTAACATCAGTGCCACATTATTCACGAGCCAGTGGTGGGAGTATTTCAGCATTACCTTAAGTGTTTCTGATGACCTGATCCTGACCTGTTCTGTCTCTCAATCACTGAGCCCTCCTGTTACTGTCTGATCTGTTTTAACATGCCTGCTTCCAATCATCAGGCAAGATTATTTCAGCATTACCTTAAGTATTTCTGATTATCTGATCCTGTTAGGAATCCAGTCTGTGCCCTGTCCTTGTTGGTCTTCCTGCACACCTACGGCTGGTTGGATCATCACTGGGGAGTATTTGAGCGGCGGTCTGTCACTAACTCGACGCCAGAGTGTTTGCCAGTTTTGGGTACTCTACCCGAGCTGAGTTTAGCTTAGTCTAACTGAGTCTTTGTTTCTCTGAGTTCTAACGTTGTTTTTGTCTTTTGCCTTTCGGCAGGAAGTCATCTGGCATACTGGATTATTTGCCTTCTCCCCCCTGGAAGGATTTGTTTGAGCTTCACACTGAGCAGGGGATTTATCTCCTCATGTCCCATTTAAGTACTCCTGGAAATCTAAGTGGCAGTCCGCTCCATTGCTCCTCAGGAACCAACCAATTCAAAACCTGTCTGCCCTCCAACAAGCCACTCTATCTCTGGAATAACCCACACCGACTGGATACTGGGAAGTGAGTCCAGTTTACCTCTGTTTTTGCAAGACGAAGTTCAAAGTTCCCACGGACCCTGAACTAACTTCTTTGAACCTCCCCTCTTACTTCCAGTTCCGGTTCACCAGCCCTCTGTGTTCACCTGAATCCAACCCATTTTTTGGACTCCTAATAAACCTGTTAAACTTTTACTCTGGTTTCTCTGAGTGGTTTCCTGCATGTGGGTCAGATCTCTTTAAAACATCATGAGAGATCCTGACCTGTTCTTTATCTCAACCACTGAGCCTGCCTGTTCCCGTCTGATCTGTTTGCCTGGCATCTCTATGGACTCCTGCTGGATTCTGCCTGTTGAATGAACTTGTAGCTGTTTCACGTCATCAACCTGGTTTTCTCTCTGGAACCTCTTTAGACTTCTGATCTCCTGGTTCTATATCCCGAGCACGTCCTTGGTACCGACTTTGGCTTCGCCCCCTGGATTATCCTGCCTGCCTTTAACTGCCCAGATCTGGTCTCCTGTTTGATTTTCATCCTCCAGGGCTGCAGCATCTGGGACTCTATGAGCAGTGCCCGTTGCGTCTTGTTGACAGTAGACTGGCTGGATCCTACCTCCTTCTCTGGGCACAGACTGAAACCAGGTTAGTGACTCGCGTTCATAATCTCCCTCCACTAGATTAAGGTGGTCCCTCACCTGTGTTTCCTTTCTGCAGAGATTCCTGCCCTACACGCCCTAGCTGCTCCCTGCAGATCTGTTTTTAATAAACATTTTTTGAGTAATTGTACGTCTGTCTTCCTTGAAGACTGAGTCTGAGCTTTGAAAAGCTGTTCTTCTCCCAGCATAGATCTTCCTGTCTGCTACTTTTAAAAAAAGTTTGAAAAACAAACACCAGATTTATTACAGCTCTTGCCCAGTTACTCATATTACAAAACAAAAAGTTTCTGTTGATCAAGTGTGGAACTTGTTTAAGTATTTATAGACCATAATCTGTTAGTTTTTCCTTCTTATATGCACAATTTAAATGTAAGATTTGCACCGTCAAGATTTTTATCAGTCACTTAGTGAAACAGAGCCACTGGGATCAATCATCACAGAGGCTGCTACCTCCTGGCTCCTGAGAAGGTTAGTGGCTTATATTCAGTGCATCTAGTCATTCTCTGCCAACAACCCGCCTCCCCACCTCCGCTGGTTTATGTACCAATTTACTTTGAAATAAATTCTTTAAACTGTTTTTGACTGAATTAACAGGTCTCCAGATTCTGTCCATGCATTGCAGACCCTACCTCACAGTTTCCAGCATTCACATTTTAGATAGCTCGCTGTTTGTTATTTTGGCCTTAAGCTCAGCCTGACTTCAGCTTAACGTCCCCTTTTGTTGTCAGCCCTTCAAAATAGTTCACATTTTAATAAATCACCACATGAAGTCTAACACTGTATACTATGGTCGGGTAACTTGTAAAAATAAAACGATTAATGAATTTTTTTTAAATCATTATTAAACTAATGGGAAATTTAGGAAATGTAGAGATTAAATGTGAGGCTATTCTTATGTCTACCTATGTAAGAAATGACTACCCCCACCATGGCTGACTGGCTTTTAAAGGTACAAATCAGAGATGCCAAGAAACTAAGTTGAATCACTTGGCAACCAGCTTTTTTTCTTGGAATATAGATAACTAATATAATGCTGTGGATACTTTTACAGTAATGGATATTTAAAAATAGCAGCAACATCAGAGTGTGCACAGAATGTGCAAAATGACAGCATCAGGTTATTTAACTGACTAAGACAGAAACTGTTTAAAATCAGCATGAATGGAAGAACTGGTTGAGGTTGTTGGGAACAGTGGTGGTTCTAGAGTCTTCCAGCTGCTGGGAGGAAGGATCTGTGATAACGCTCCCTGGTGCATTTAGGGTGCAGCAGTCTGTCACTGAAGGAGCTGTCCAGTTCAGCACCAGCTTCATAAATGGGGGGGGAGACATTATTGGACACAGATGTTCATTTAGTTAGAATCCGTCTGTTTCCCACCTCCTCTACTGAGTCCAAAGGGAATCCAATCACAGAGCATTAATGGGCATTGTTGCCTAAATGTAGAGATTCAATTCTTAGTTTAGTATCATTTGCTTTCCACATTGATCTGAGCTGACCTTGTCTCTCTATGTTCCAAATGTCTCTCAGTATTGGTTTATAGCATGAAGTTTCTTTCTTTCTTTCTTTCTTTCTTTCTTTCTTTCTTTCTTTCTTTCTTTCTTTCTTTCTTTCTTTCTTTCTTTCTTTCTTTCTTTCTGCTGTAGCCTATTTAATATTCATTTGATATAAGTTTGATTCTTCCTCTGGTTTTTAGCCTTGTGTCTAGTCCACATGTTTATGATTCACCATCATCTCCAACCTGATCAATATTCCCTTGATCACCTGTTTTTCATCCATGTCCTGCTTTCCCTGCAGTTTTCCCTGCATTTGGTGATTAACCAGCAGAGACCCAGCTGTGTAGAAACTAACCTTAAACATGCACAGATCTCCTCTGGATGTTCTAGCGGCGTCTAGTAAAAACTGGCGGCAGAGATTATTGCGTAGCAGCTTTCTCTCCCCAGCTGATGATGACGTAGATGCGAGCTTCGCGGAAGACTGCTTTGATTTTTCCATTTATTTATTTTTTATGCGGAAGGAGGAGGAGGGGGGGGCGCGACCATTTCACACCTTCCGCTCTCAGCGGCTCCAGAGGATGACAGCCCGCAGAAGCTCTTAGAGGAAGGAGAGAAAATAACGCCTTATCTCAGATGTGCAAAGTCCGACACGCAGCTGAGTGGGCCAACTTCACGGAACACGCCACGGGTGAAATCCCGCGTTCATTAATAGGCTATTGATTGCGAAGATCTGAGAGAGAGATTTTCTCCACATCTTCAGGAGCAGCAGCAGGAGAGGAGAGGAGGAGAGGAGGAGTAGAGCGCTGATTCACGGCTTGCAGGAAGAAGGCAGAAACGCAAGAAGGAGATCCATCCCTACCCAGCGTGGAGTCCTGAAATACCGACCCACTCTCCTCCTCCTCCTCCTCCTCCTCCTCCTCCTCCTTCGCAGCTGACCCGTTCATCTGACAGGGGAGGAATCTGAGGAGGAGGGCGCCAAGGCAGGAGAAGAGTGATCCTAAACATTGGCAGCATTCTGCAGGCTGAGGGACCTGCATGCAGCCCTTGTCCATTAGGAGGAGACGGCAGCTTCACTGTGGTCTGCAGATGATATAGGAGCGCCTGGCTGCTCATCTACTCCACAGTAATAAAGAGGAGCTGCTCCGCTGTCTGCAGAAACTCACTCAGATCCAGGTGAGTGATAATTAACATGCAAACACGCGACCTAATGTGCTTCAGAGTGACACCTGTCATGCAGACTGCTGGATGTTCTCATTGCATATTTAGAAGGACAGGAATCACGTGCATTGATGCGCTCCATCATTCTGCACGCGCTGTCTCTAACCATCATCGCGCTGCAGACATGATCCATCGCAACCAGCACGTTGATTCGTGATGCTGTCTAAATGGGTGTGACATTTAATAACCGGCGTCTCTGAGCCACATTTGCAGCGGAGGCTTGAACTTTCCTCATCACCGTTATTATCATTCATTTCTTATCAACCTGCATTCTGCACTCCAACAAAGCAAACAAGGAAAGCATCGGCCTGCCCTCATCCTATAACAGGTTGAGCTGCTGTGGACCTATGGGGGCTCCAGAAGGGATTCCCCCCCTTCATGGAGGCGATGGCATAGTGAGAGAAACGGTCCTCATGATGATTAATCAGCAACAGCTGAGGCTCTGGTGCTGAGTCCATGTTTACGTGCTTCTCATATAGCCTCCTTAAACAGACCCACCTCCCAAAATAGGGGAAGGGAAGGAGATCTGTGCTCTAGACCGCCTGGCTGAGCAGGAACCACTGAAAGATGTGCTGAACAGAACAATCACACGCTGAGAAAACGACCTGTTTCGGTTCCTCAACAACAAAAAAACCCCACAAATAATAAATACATAGTTAAAATAAGAGTTACAATTGTGGCAAATCCACATTTTTTAGGAATTTTACAATGAATACTTCAGATTAAAGGAATAGTACACCCAAAACATGATTAGCCTTCATTTTCTACTCACCCCCATGCTGAACAACACTCTGGAGTACTTTTTTG
>NW_015150789.1:331665-362240 GCF_000732505.1 Cyprinodon variegatus
AGAATAGAGATAGAATGAAGCAGAATGATGAAAAAGGGGTCCCTATGTCCTCCAGCAGTCTAAGCCTATAGCAGCAGAACTATAGAGATGGCTCAGGATAACCTGAGCCACTCTAACTAGAAGCTTTATCAAAAAGGAAAGTTTAAAGCCTAGCCTTAAAAGTAGACAGGGTGTCTGCCTCACGGACTAAAACTGTTTGTAGAACAACTATCCAAGGGGCTCTTGTTTAATCAAATCTACTCATGAACTCTTTAAATAGCTTCAATTTAAGCACATAAATAGCAGTAAAAATAGAATAAAGTTACTAGAGTTCAAACCTGAGATCTTGATCTTAGAGGAAATATATTTAAACCGTTACTCCGTTTTTACGACACACAAAATGTTCTTACGCGGCTGTATTAACTTTCCAGTCGATTGTATAGAGGATGTCTGTATTCATTAGCTGCAGAGAGGAGGAGGCTGCTGGCAGATAAAGTGGTGGGGAGGGTGGGGGGCACATTGCCATGGCGATTATAAGGTGATGCCTGTAATATCCTACATTTGTTCCCTCATTTTACAACATAATCATCTGCCTATGGGCTCTTGTCTGCTTCTCTGATTAATATTCTACTTGTCTGGCCTGTCAGTGAAGGCGGTTTTCTTGATGTTATGATCCTTGAAATGTTGATTTTAAAGTTTGTAATCATTCTGTGTTGCCTTGCCCCTCACTTTCTCATAAGACGTTTTGTTAATTGGACTAAACCTGCTGGTTCTCATGCCACTGATCTCCTGCCTCAGCATTTATATGCCTATCAAGTGTTTTATCCCTCATTGCCAGATTGTTCTATCCAATCAAGCTCCTGTTTACTCATTCGCACCTATTCTTTGCTTTTAGGATTCCTCCTACCAACATGTCCACTGATTCTTGAGTTTTGTTTATCCCCTATACGCCACATTGCTTGTCTGCCTGCTGCTTACTTTATCAGATGTTATTTTCAGATCCACTTGTCTTAAGAAAAAATAAATTACAATAAAATGCTGTTTACTAATTAGGGAACTGGTTGGATTTTGTATACAAGTGTTGGATTAGAGCAGGCTGAACATATTCTTTTAAATTCCACATATTCATGGACAGAGTGTACTCGTCATTTGCTAAGCACTTCATTTAAAGGTAGAATAAAAAAAAAGTAGGATTTTCATCCAAATACACAGGAAGTGATTGCTGACAGACTAAGCGGCTCTGTTTAGATTTAATAGATGAAGTTGATCGTTTGCCTCTTTTGGTCTGATTCCATCATTTTAGTTTTCTCTTTCATCATCACTCTCCCTCTGTGCTAAAACGCACACATTAGGTACTGATTTTGGTTTATAGCAATAGCTGTGAAAGATGTCAACAGGAGTTTTGAGATCTATCTCTCCATGGCTTTTCAAGCTATTAGCTTTGTCCTCAATGCTGTTATTGTGATTTTTTTGTCTTGCAAAGACAAACAAATGAAAAGAACTGGACTCTGCTAAAGAAACAGATTGATAGGCATATCATTAAAGAAGCAGTTTATTAATCTTTGCTTTAATGTATCACTGACAGTTAACTGGTGATGTTAATCCTTTCTATCCCTACTATGGATCATATTATTGTTTCTTTCCTAGAGCTCTGAATGCTTCACAGCCTCTACAGGTCTACTACATGTAACCATCTTCCACTGAAAAACATCATGAACAGCAGATTGATCAGCAGGTCTATGGTTAAAATGCTAGAAAGCCTAAAAGCCTCACTTTTTTTTTTTCTCACTGAAAAGAGCCTAGGAGGGTCGATACAGTTTAAAAACAACAACAAAACTATTAAATGAAATTCAAACTTGCCTTTAATTAAGTCAGATCTCTCTCACACAGTTCCTCCCGTGTTGTTTTAGTTTGTGCAAACCCTTGTTGAGTCTCCCACTGATTATATTTTAGCAGATTTTATTCTGCTGGCTGCAGTCCACAGAGGTGGCTCTGCTGATTCAGTAAAATTCAAGTTTCCTGCCTCCAGGATCTGCTGCAATTTCTGTCATTCTGTTTCTCCCCTCCTGCTCTGTTTATTGAAATGTGTTATAACAATTTTTATCTCACATTTAAATATATTTATTCTCATCCATCTTTCCTGCCCCTTTAAAATTGAACAAAAACGAAAACAAATTAATGAGCGCGATTCTTTCCTCCTAAAAGAGACTCTGTGATGTAACTGTCTTTATCTACAAACAATTAAACTCAAAACTTTATATGAGTTGTTTTATAATTTAATAACTGGTCTATATTTCATTTCTCATAGACGGTTGCCAAATTTTAGATTATTTTAAATATATAACTCAATACTTTGTTATTCACACCTCTATTTGTGGTTTTATCAGGTATTTCCATGAATGAGAGTTAATCATACCTCTATTTATAATATCACATACCTAAACCATCTCCCTATTAATGTTATTTATTATAATTCAATCAGGTAGTTCCATTATCTACCGTGCAAACATTTATAAGCCTTGAACTTTTTCACAGTTTGTAACGCCACAGATACAGGCTTCCGTGTATTTCAGTCAACATAACGTAGCGCATAAATAGAAAGTGGACGGAAAATTCAGCACCGCCTTTCCAAGATAAGGTAAAATAAAAAAAGATTTCAACTGCATTTGTAAACAGCCTCTTTTATGTTGATATTTATAAATTAAACCCAATTCAGCCAAATGCCCTCAGAAGAAACCTGATTCATCCACCCGGAAAATTAGTCATAAACAGCTTAATAAACATCTTTGAAGGTGAAAGGCCTCCGATCATCCCACAGAGCATGAACTGTAGAAAATGCTGCTTGGGTCATATTGCATGCAGACATTGTAGAAACACAAACACTTTGAGTAGATGTTACACATATTTCACTTTAAGACTACATTTCTGTATTAATCATATATTTAAGTTAATATAAGTTGAGCTAAGGAAATAAACATTTTGATAGTATTTGGATATATGTATGTGTTGGATATTGCTGTATATGATATATTAGTATGAGGTTGGTTATACAAAAGCTAAAAGCTATATTAAATAATAACCGTAACAAACACAACTTATAGAATAATAGATCATTTAAAGGATGCTTTTTACAGCAAGGTTTCTCCCTCTATGCGCACGCTCCACGTGTTTTCAGCCCCAGAGGTCATCTATCCTTCAGCCTGGAATCAGAACACAAGAATACAAAACTTTAAAAAGTAACAAAAGCAAAGGAAAATACTTTAACGTATACTGGAAGTGGTCCTCCTAATTATCAATCATTCTGGTGATATGTTTACGTACGGCTGTCTTACGTGCTCGTCCCCATCTTCACTTATCGGTGGTTAATCTGACATGGTGGAAAAATTGTAAATCTTCTTTTGGAAAGTAAGCTTGTATGAGGGATGCGAAGAGCAACTTTTAAACAGAGCGTGCACGAGAAGAAATGGGCTTGTGCACGCTCTCGCACACATCTAATAGGCGTTCCCTCTTGGGAGCGGGTACAGGGTTGTGCATGTGCATTTTTTTTTAAATCGGAGAGGGCGGGTTTTATAAAAAAATCACAAAAATCCTCCACTATATCCTTAAGTTAATAAAAGAAAAAGAAAAGATCAAATCGACTGATTTAAAGACAGACTGCAGTAGCATATGTCTCTAAAGTGACTTTTTAAGCTCAGGCTAAACAGCCAAGGTTCCAAATATGTTGTGCAGGGTGAATAAATTTTCTGACTGTCCTGAAACACTAAATAATCGGGCGTAGCTGAGGCAAGAACATTTGCAGTAAATCCCAGCTGTTAGAATGCATATTAGGTTCAGGGCGGTCAAGTGTCGATTACTCTTCCCCTGCTGCTGTCCTCAGCTGTTAGCGGTAAAAGAAGACGGAAATCTTTCCCCCTTAGGATTTAAGAAGTGAATTAGAGGCTTGCTTTCCTTCAGGTTTTATGAATTTGGACATTGCCTGCAGTATTCTTGCGTTGTCTTGCATATGTGTTAATGTTTCATACAATGTTCGTGGTTTAGCCTTCGTGTTTCTGATGCTTTTCTCTTGGAGCTGCACTCTGACAACTTGGACATTAAGGAACGCTGCTGATGGAGTTATTCTGTTTCACCATCGAGAACCACAGCAGAAAGTTCAAACAATCATGTTTAATTCTACACCACTGCATGCACATGTCTACACTAAACTAAAATAAACTTTATTGGTAAAACTTGACCTTAAAAGAACAATAAAAAATATTTAGAATTGATCCGATTCAAAATCCAATTTTTTCACCTCACTGACAGCATAAAGGTCTCATAAAAATACAGTTTAGGACAATGTGTTGGAGCGTGTGTCTTCTTGCGTATCCCTTTTACTCTGCTGTAGCATGCGTTAAATTCAATATTAAATTCAAGTTGAAATTGAAATTTCCATTATTAAAATATAGACTGAATTGCAAAAATATTCACACCCCTTCAGCATTTTCACAATTTATTACGACAGGGGTAAAATTTAAGCAAGAATTTATTAAAAAAACCCACTTAACTTTGTTCTACCAATGTAGAACATAAATGGAAAATTGAAAGAAAATTATACATACCTAAATTATCTTAACAGATAAAAACCTGAGAAGTGGCATGCACGTGTATTGAGCCCCTTCAACTTGTCCACCCCTAAATGAAATCCATTGTTACGCAGGAAAACATTAAAATCTAAATAAGTTATTTTTCTTAAATAAGTGCATTTGTTCCTGAATTAAGGAGGTATGTGAGACACTTTGCCAATGGAACAAGACAATTTACATTTAAATTAAGAAAAAAACTATTGCAATATCTTATTTCAAGTGCCTATTATCTAATTATCTTATTTTAAAAGTAAATATACTCATTCCATTTGCCTATTCAAATTAAGGTTAAATACACTTAATATATGAAATGTTGAATTATTTCTAGATCATTTTTTGCTGTGTAACAATTGCAAAAGTCATATAGAAATTATGTTATCACTCAGCAGGGTCCGCCTGTGTATACGTTGTTCTCAGAGCACGTATAGCTGCTCATAACTTGAACAATGCACCGTGTGCAAGTCAAGTCATGACTTGAAATGGGAAGAAGTGTGACAGGGATTCAAACCTACCAAGACTTTGCTTTCCGTATAAACGGACCAAGGAAGCAGCCAAGAGACTAGTTGTTACTCCGGATGAGCTGCAGAGATTTACAGCCCATGCGAGGTTTAAATCATGTAGATCATGTACTTGGATAAGATGCCAAACAGGAAGAAGACACTCTGTTCAGCTCAGAGCAATATTAAAACATAACTTTTGTGCAAAACTCTTTTTTTCATCCTCAACACACCTGTGAATTGGTGCTATATAGATAAACTGAATTGAAATGGTTTTCTATGGAACAACATAGAAGCTGATGTGAATTTATGGGAAGGTGGATGGAGCTAAGTAGAGAGCAACAGTGAAGTAAAACTTTTTCTTGCAATAGAATTGTTTAAATCAAATCCTGTTATGTGTTCACCAAAATCTAAGGAAGGAAACTCTGTGGTAATAATTGACACATGGAGTTCACAGACTCTATCAGCTAAATTAAAAAAGTCACAGAAAATAACAGAAATTAAGTGAAAAGATGCCATGTTGGAGAAGATAGATCTTGCAACTGTTTACAAAAGAAGAGACTATTCTACAAAATATTGAGCCAGAGAGACTGATGATAAACACACACAACATTTCAACAATGTTTGCTTTATTCATTATGACCTACTGGACTAATACAGTATTTTTATATGAGTTTAGTTCACTGTAGTTGTTCTTGTTTGACACTTTTTACTATCTTGAAGCCAAAAGCATTTATTTTTGTTAAAAAGCTACAATATAACTATTGCTTATTTGTTTTTGTTTTTTGTCTTTGGCAGGTGTGGGGGTGGAAGACAGCACAGCCAAGTGCTGGATCCCAGGGGGAACCTAAAGTGTTGCAAGGGCCCTTAAGACGAAGAAGGGTGCATGGAGGGTTCAAGGCCTCTGAAGCCGGGGACATCAGCCTGCCTCTGGTTGGGGCTGGTCTCTGTGTCTGTAGCTTTCCTGTGTTCTGAGGCCCGGACTACTCCGAGCCCTTTGCTCAGCCCTAACAATGCTACCTGCTCTGGCACCTCAAAGTGTAAAACAGGAATCATCCTCCCCATTTGGTATCCTGAGGATCCGTCTATGGGAGACAAGATTGCTCGGGTCATTGTCTATTTTGTGGCCATGATCTATATGTTTCTTGGAGTTTCAATCATCGCTGATCGTTTCATGGCAGCCATTGAGGTCATCACATCCCAAGAAAGGGAAATTGTCATAAAAAGGCCAAATGGGGAAACAACCACAACTACAATTCGAGTTTGGAATGAAACAGTTTCTAACCTTACTCTCATGGCCTTAGGCTCTTCTGCCCCTGAAATTCTGCTCTCTGTGATTGAAGTTTGTGGACATGAGTTTGAATCAGGTGAGCTGGGTCCATCAACAATTGTTGGCAGCGCAGCCTTTAATATGTTTGTCATCATTGGCCTCTGCGTATCTGTGATTCCCCAAGGTGAGGTACGCAAAGTCAAGCATCTAAGAGTTTTCTTTATCACAGCAGGCTGGAGTATCTTTGCCTACATCTGGCTCTACATGATCTTGGCTGTTATTTCTCCTAATGTAGTCCAGGTCTGGGAAGGCCTAGTCACACTATCCTTTTTTCCCATATGTGTCCTACTTGCATGGGTTGCAGACAGACGACTGCTCTTCTACAAGTTTATGCATAAGAAATATCGCACTGACAAGCACAGGGGTGTCATTATTGAGACTGAAACTGAACGCTCCAAGGGAATTGAGATGGACGGCAAGATGGTCAACTCTCACTTTATGGATGGAGGTGCAACAAGCAATTTGATTGGCTTGATTGAGAACAAAGAGGTAGATGAATCCCGTCGGGATATGATTAGAATCTTAAAGGACCTAAAGCAGAAGCACCCGGAGAAAGATCTCGATCAGTTAGTTGAGATGGCCAACTACTACGCTCTCTCACACCAGCAAAAGAGCCGTGCCTTCTATCGTATCCAGGCCACTCGAATGATGACAGGTGCTGGGAATATTTTGAAGAAACATGTTGCAGAACAAGCAAAGAAGAGTGCCAGTGTTCAAGAGGTGCACGTGGAGGAGCCCGAGGAATATGTGTCTCGAATCGCTTTTGAGCCTGCTGCCTACCAGTGCCTTGAGAACTGTGGTGCTGCCATCTTGACTGTCACTCGAAAGGGTGGCGATATCAACAAGACGATCTACGTGGATTATAAAACAGAAGATGGTTCGGCTAACGCTGGAGCTGACTATGAGTTCACAGAGGGAACAGTGGTATTCAAACCAGGGGAAATCATCAAAGAAATAAGCATTGGCATTATAGACGATGACATCTTTGAAGAGGACGAACACTTCTTCGTGCGACTCAATAATCTACGGGTCCTGGAGACTGAAGATGAGGTGTTGTCTGCCAACAGTCTTCCATACCCAAAGGCCATTCTAGGATTTCCCACTGTGGCTACAGTCACCATACTGGATGATGATCATTCAGGCATCTTTACATTTGAGAGTAGCTCAGCTCATGTTAGTGAGAGCATTGGCATTATGGAAGTGAAAGTTCTGAGGACTTCTGGAGCAAGGGGAACTGTCATTGTGCCTTATCGCACAGTGGAGGGACTCGCCAAAGGAGGAGGAGAGGACTTTGAAGACACCTATGGAGAACTAGAGTTCAAAAATGATGAGACCTGGTAAGGTGAATTCTCTTGTTATTGCAGCAGCTGTTTGTTTGATGTTATATCCATGTTGTACTAGTTATATTCATTCTCTACAATAACAAGAAAGTAACTGTGACCTAAGTTTAAGCGCTATATGATATGATACATGATACAGCTGGTTAGCTCACCCTTTGACACCCGTATGTGTAATTTGCAATCATCACCATGAACCTGGACTACCTGTTTTATTTCATTGGTTAGACAGAAACCAATGTCATCTTGCCCTTGTTTTCTGGTGTGAAGAGTTTTTCTCAACTCAAGGAAAACACACAGACATTTACTACAGCATTGGTTGCAACCATGTATGTTTTATGTGCTAGAGATTCCACAGAAACATGGAAACAGAGAGGCTTACTGAATAACCCCCTCTATGCCCTTCAAATCCCTCATACTTTGTTTTCACCACTCCCTGCACTTATGCACATTTTTCTTTTCGCTGTATTCTCTTCATGCCATGCCAACCTTTTTTTGCACAAAAAAACAACAACAAAACAAAACATGGATAGAAATTAAATTAAAAATTATGTTTGTTTCCAAGTTCATAGGTATAGCATTGATTTACACAATCAGTATGTGACTGAGTTTTGCTTTAGATGGTGGCGGGTGCTGAGATGATTTATGTTTTAAAATAAATAGTGTATGTTATGTATTCTTGTCAGTTGTAACATCTCTCTATAATACTGGCGTGCAAAGTAGTCTTGCAACATTTGTAATGTTCATAAAGGATCATAAAAACTGTGCTGTAGTCCAGAATGTGTTTGATGATTGGGCAACATTTTGTCACGTTTATAAGCCATCTCTCTAAGGTTCTGAAATCTATGGGAAGCTGCACCTCTTGGGAAATCTGGATTTTTCTAAAACCTTCACCACATCTCATATCGCATATATGTACCTAGAGATATTAAATTATTGCGGCATGTGTCTGCATTTTTCCATTCTCCACCAGACGGGACTAAATGGCAGAATCTGTTCCCCAGTGCTGCGACTGAGACAGCCCAGGAGAACTATGGCGGGGGAATGAGTCTTGGGTGATCAGTATGCTCAGGGACCTGCTGAGTTCTCTGGATTTTACTTGATTTATGTGAGAGAGGGTTTTGGTTTGGGCCTGAAGCCTTCTGAGGCAATTTAGGGAGGAGATGTGGTGATGTTGCTGTGAATGATAGTGTATTGATCTGCTTGCTGTGTTGCATATTGTGGTGTAAGTTAGAGGGTCAAATAATGCTGCACAGCTCTGTCAGAAAAAAAGAAAAAGAAAGGTATATAGTGTATGGTAATTTTTCTAGGTATTTTAAAAGATTAATTAAATTAGAGAGCACTTTTGGGAAAAAATGTTTCCCAAAAGTTGGAAGTTGGAGCTGACATGGTCTGTGAGTTAGACAAGCATTCTAACAGTAACTGATCTGTTGAGGGTCAAGAAACCTGTTAGACACGACAGTTAAAATCTAATATGAGTTTGAAGAATTGAATTAAACTTACATTTCTGAAAACGTGCAAACTGTATTGCCAAATTTCAATGACATTTGCAAGCATTTGTTTCCCTTTTAAAGAAGTATCACTAGCTGCTTTTTTCCGGTATTTACATAAACGTAAGGCTTAGTTTTACTGATGCTATAGTATGTTTGTGACGCCGTTCCTGCATTAATGTCTGCATGGTTTCTATTTTCCTGCTTTTTGAAGCGGCTTCCAGGCAGCTGTTGTTTTGAACAATTGCCATTGCCGTAAATCCAATAGCCATACCAGAAGAAGGATCCTAAAGAGGTTTGACACAGTTTAAGATTATTGATATAATTTAAAGGTATTTTCAAAGGGTTTGTAAAATGTTGAAGAAAAAAGAACACCCAGTACATGTTTTAATTTAAACATGCATATTCTTCTTAATATGAACCCTTTCAGACCCTACCTTTTCAGCTGCTTGGTGTTGGTCAAGCACACCACAAAATGGGGATGTGACAATAGAAGACGTCCCTGCTCTATACAGTCTGAATCATTGTTGTACTTGTCAGCAATTTCCCATCATATAATAAGCAAATTAGTTAGAGGCAGCTTCAGTTGCACTGAGGCAAACCTCAGTCTTTAAATATTACTCTTAACCTCAAGTAGAGGTCCTTCAGCCCTGACACTTCATCACTTAGGTACATTCTGCCTTTTACCTTATTGCTCTCTTGCCCTTTCCACTAACAAATCCCATAATAGACGACATCTTGCTAAGCTGTCCTCTTTAACAGCCGGGTAGACGCATGCACTTACATATGCAGGTCTAGACTGCCTCATTTGGAAGAGCAGGGAGACATTTTCTCATTCTCACTTGTTTCAATAATGCAGAGGTCAATCCAGTAAAATTCTCCCAAACAATAAATAACTAAGGAGGCATTTTGCAACTAAACTAGTGATTTAAAGGCCAGTATTTGCTTCTTATCGTACTGTTTGTGAAAATAATTCTGATTTTAGAAGGAGAGTAAATACAAAATGCTTTTTTTTAAATTTCAATGCAATTCTTAAGGGAAAAGTTAACGGGACTCAGTGTTAAAGAATGTCTCTCCTTAAATCATCAATTAGCTGTAATTAACCACAGTTTTTGGGTTAAGCTTCGCTAACCACACACAGACCTGATTAGTAGCTCAATCAATCACTTAAATACGACAATGAAATGATATAAATTAAAAGAACTAAAACAGCAACACATCACAACCCAACTTAAAGAAATTGAAAAAAATCAATGGCCTTTTATGTATTAATCTATCAAGGGTACAAAACCTTCCTACAGTAGGACTGGCTATCCGACTAAAGGTTCTTACTGCTGTACTGGGTTCTTATTTGATCTTGAAGAGATCAATTAAGAACCCAGTACAGCAGTTTAAGGCCAAAACACATCGCCTGTGTCCAGCACTATATCCTCTCATCTGATTTAAAAAAGGTTTTGACGAGGTTCTCTGTAAACTGATCACTGGACTCATGTGATCCAAAGTGATTGTGTGAAAATACACCTTTATCAGGGATCATATGACAGTTCACTAACTATATTATATGCTTTTTATAACACAATGTAAGGAAGTAATACCAGAATATCAGAATCAGAATCAAAATCAGAAATACTTTAATAATCCCAGAGGGAAATTACTTTTTTTACACGCCCCAGTTACAGTTTTATATGTATATATACACACATCCAACTATTCAATTCAATTCAGTTTATTTATATAGCGCCAAATTCACAACACATGTCATCTCAAGGCACTTTACAGTTCAACCAGATCATCCAGTCAAATTGATACAAAGTTTTCTGTCTAAGGAAAACCAGTTGATTGCATCGACTCATTGACTCAAATACAATCCCTCACACTAAGCATGCTTGTAGCGACAGTGGAGAGGAAAAACTCCCTTTGAACAGGAAGAAACCTCCAGCAGAACCAGGCTCAGTGTGAGCGGCCATCTGCTGAGGCCCACTGGGGTTCAAGGAGACAGAAGCAGACATAGAAAAAGCAGCTGTAAAAGGCGGCCCCGTCCAGGAAACACACAGCCAGGCAGACGAGCTCCGAGCCAGCTCCCATGTCAGAGGATGAAGAGAGCACATCCAGTTAGTCACGGTCAGAGAAACAGGACCACACTGGAAAACAGGCCGATCTCCAACATCTAGAAACAAAGGTGTTGATGGAAGAACACAATATAATAAAGATAAAAAATAGGAATAAAAAGAGATAAAATATATACACATATAGCTCTTCTGTATATATGTATATATGTACGTATATCTATGCATATGTAAAAACAAAATCCAACTAAAGTGATACGTGGCGTGCCAAAAGAGTGCATAAATGTCAATTACGGGGGGTGGGGGTTCTGAATCACTCGAGGAAGGCGTTATAGAGATTGATGACCACAGGTAGGAATGATGAAGGAATTATTTATTTTAGTAACTAAAATCATGGAGCTATTTCTAATCATGGAAAAATTTAATTTTTTAAAGTTTAACAGAAAACATATATATGAAAGCTTTTGGGTTTAAGTTGCACACTGTGCTTTTCCAGAGCTATATTTCCATAGAGTTAAAACCGGATGTAGTTTTTTTATTATTATTTAATTGAAAATGAGCTCCAAAATAGACAACTGTAACCAGATGATTAAGGGGAAAACCTCCAATGAAAGAAAGGGTTAATATTTTGAAAATAATCCCAGTGTTGTTTCTACTGCAGCCTAAACAACCTCAGAGTCCCTTTTCTCTGTATAGCACATCAATATATTTCTATAAAACGTGTTTGCATGCTGTATATTTCCTGGCCAGGAGTTAAAACAGAGTTATTTTTTAGTTAAAACAGTTCCTGCAGTGAAGCGATCATAGATGAAGGCAGAATACACTTTTTGTCTAAAGGCCAGGGTGTGTTTTATGCCCTTTAGCACATTTACAGCACATGCCACAATGCTTTGACTCTCAGCTGCTCCTTACTCTTCTGTCAAGTTTAGTACTTAGTGTTGTCGGTACTATTGCTATTAAACACATATCATCCGTTAAAATACACAAGATCAGAAGATATACATTAAATTACAAAACGTTTTAATTGTTAGAATATTGTAATCAATTAATGCAAATGGAAAAATACTAATATTTCAGCTATTTTTATTTAACAGCTGTTCAAATCATTGTTTATTTTCTGTTTTTGGCAATTATATCGTGATATGAAATTTGCTCTAATCTACATGTTAACTGATATGTTTTACTCAAGCTTCTCTAATCTAACAAAGTTCCATCCAGCCCCAATACAGTGCAGTACAATTAATGAGAAAATATGCTCCATACCTGCTTAAAGGTAGTTGGTTTTAGTGGACATTACATTAATATCACTGCAGTCATTATGGTATATATACAGAGTATTGATTTATACATTTTGGAAAGCAAAAGAATCAATCCCTACTAGTCTCATCACTGTGTATTGAGACTGTTTTTCAGGGTGCGTTTCAGGCTGATGTGCAGCAGCAGACCTGATGACCCTGCAGAGGTTGCTTCTAACTTCTACCCACACATTGCTACCAAAGCTTTCTGCCTCAAACTGTTAAAATTTTGCACATTGATTAAAATGATTGACTTTACATCCTTGCAGCCAGTTTATCCTAATTGTTTTGCTTTTGTCTGAGTTTTCTGTTTTTTGTTCATTCGCGCGGTTTTGTCGATGCTTAGAACAAAAACAGTAAATGGACAATATATTGATTAATATTCCAACAAGATTTTTGTGGTTTTGTGTTAAATCCACATAATAAAAGATAATGACATTTAAATGCCTCTCCTCTCTTTAGTGGCTGATAGAAGCAGGATTTAGTGTTGCTAATGGGGACAGTGCTGTGCTATGCATTCTCCAAGGATTTATAATTTCTGCAGGTAAGATAGGTGCAGCCCAGAGATAACGTTGTTAATGAAATGAAGTCAGTTTTTTGGGGGTCTCTGAAAAAAGACCCCGATTAACATTTAGGCCTCCTGAGAAAAAACCCTCCAAGCTGGGAACTGGTTGTTTAAAGCTGCAGAGAATATTAAAGTAATAAAGGTTGCCAGGTTGTGTTTCCTTATTGAGCCTGTGAAGATAACGCAGCTGAGAAGCACAGTCCCTGGAGAGAAAGATGTTTAACTAGGCGCTGATGGATTCATAAACAAATGAGTGGTGTGCAGCAGACAGACCAGAATCACCGGGAGTATTTACCGCTGTGGTCATAGTTGTCTGAGCAGGAATCGCCTACATATCTATTTTTAAAACATTTCATTTAACTCTCAGGTGCTTGTTTAAGATTTATAATTGTGCTGGTGATAAAAAAAAGCAGTTTTGACCTTTGCCCTCCTGTTGGCTCCGCCTCTTCCAAGTCTTTCCCTGAAATGTTTCCTTGAGTATCTCTGGAATGTGAAAGTGCTACGATCCCTCCTGGCTTGATGATTGACAGGACACATGTTTACTCTGATCCTTCTCCTGCTGAGCAATCAGCTTTTTCCCCTGCCAGCACTTTTCCATATATCCCAGAATGGACCCACGGGGCTTACCTTAGCCGCCTGCAGCCGGTCCCCTGACACAGCCTGGATCATCTTCAGCTCAGCTTATCATATCCAGAGCTGTGCTTTCTGTTGTTTCATTAAGGCTGGCCTAATAATTGCTAGCCTATCAGTCCTTAGGGTGCAGCTACTTTTGTTTTTTTACTGCCATGTTTTTTCCTGTTGAGACTTTTTGAGTACGATGTTAAAGAAACTGACATGTACTATTTCCTCCAGACATACTCAAAAAGACACAGAATTTCATCAGTTTGTTTTAGATTTTTGATCTCATGTTCCTGCAAAGCTCCAAGCTACTGATACCAGTTTCCCTTTAGGAACTATTATGTAAGAAGATAAAAAAAAAACATTGTTAGATTTTTGTTTTGAGGTTTTCTGTTTCTCTGCAGTCCAGAAAACTTTTGCTTTCATCAATTTACTGAATGTTGCACTAGTTCCCTTCAGGGAAAACAGGGTAACCTTTGCAGATTGAAAGCTCTACAGCTAAAATTGTCGCTCCTTTCCAATATTTTGGCTTCGCATAATGTAGGCCGCCTTCTGGAGATGATTATTGGCTCCCAAATTTTCTGCTGCTCCTCAGTCCATTTAAATTGGAATTTTCTTTTTTATATATTTTTATCTAAATTATTCTTCTAGTTTTTCTCTTCTTTACCGTTATTCTATTTTGCAATTCGACAATGATGAATGTGGAACAAGAATCACAAAAGTAATAACAAATTGAAAAAAAATGGTTACCATTTAAACTGTAATTATGGTTAAAAAAATTATATTCCAAATCATTCTTGTCCCCTTTTCTCAGCTATTATGTCAAAGTACGTTGTTCATCAATGTAACATGTTGATTAGACTGAATTCAACCAGCATGTCATGGTGACCAGTAACTTAAACATTGGTGACTAGATTTTTGAAATCCAATCTGGAGTCATTTCAAACTCATAGATAAAATAGGAAATGGGGAAAGTGATGCTTTCATTCAGTTTTACATATTTATTGACATTTAAACAACAAAAATCAAGTGTAAAATCCAGGAATGTGCCTCTCCTATTTTCTAAGATTAATGAAATGAATCCATTGATTGTGTTTATTAGAGCCATTTGGTCATTTATTCTTCTGTCTTCTTCCTTCTCCATCTTCTTTTCTTTCTAGCTCTCTTCTGCCTGCTCTCTGTTTTACTCTTCTAAGTTGATTTTTCTCTCTTCAGCTTTTCTTTCTATCAGTCTTCTAATCAGTGGTGTCAAAAGTTCACACATTTGTTACTTCAGTAGAAGTTTAGATACTGCAGTTTAAAAACAGTCTGGTAAAAGTTGAAGTATCAACTTGACCTCTTTACTCAAGTAAAAGTGAAAAGGTATGTGCTCCAAAAACTACTTAAAGTATAAAAGTATAAAGTAACCTTTTAAAAAACAGCCAGATGCCGCTATATGATTTAAAGCTCAATATTTCGACTATTTCTAAAACTGAGGGATGAGGGAGGTCTGGTTGGTCTCCGTCTCCCGATACGCTCTCGCCTGTGTCCGACCTTTCAGACATTCCAACATCTTTTTCTGAATCCCACATTGTAGCACGGCATAGACAATTCACGTTAGCAGTTTGAAGAACACCTGCTGGCTTCTGATGATTTCCTTTAGCTAACCAATGAGTGTTTGCGTTCTATGACTCATCCAATCACACTAGTTTTCACTAGATGTGGGCGGAGCCAATGATCTGCATTGGATGGAGCACATGATGGGAAATAAAGATTTAGAAACATTAAACCGAAGCCAAGAGTAACGAGTAACGTTTGCTTTAAAAATGTAAGGAATAGAAAGTACAGATACTTGTGTGAAAGGAAGAAATATAAGTAATGGAGTAAAGTATAGACACCTAAAAAGTGTACTTAAGTACAGTAACAAAGTATTTGTACTTTGTTACTTCACAACTCTGCTTCTAATCTTCTTCCTCTTCTATCATTCTTACATTAATCTAAAAAATAAAGGGACAATAAAGGGACATAATATAATCAAAACTCCTTCCAAACACATATAATCTCATAATACATATTATATTATTATGAGGATGGTGGTTATTATTATTATTATTATTATTATTATTATTAGTGTTATTATTATGTCAACTGATTAAAGGCTAAAAAGGCTAATCACCACAATATTTGGAGCTACAAATGAAACATAATAAATAAACATTAAACAGGTGATTATCTCTTCCTCCATCATTCTCAGATCATGCAGGTTTTTTATAATGAGGACCTTTCATAGATCCAAACTGAGTGGTAGAAAAGTAGACCTAAGCCTGGACGTCTATGCTCATTATCATAAAACAGGAAAACCAATTAGAACTCTGCTTACAATAACTAACTATTTGAAGATATAAACTAAAGGTCAGAGATCAGTTCTAAAAACATCTTTAGACAAACCTTTGTTGATCCTGGAGAACCACCATACCAGATTAGTGCCTTATGAGGAGTTTTCAATCATTCTGTTTCATTTTATCTGAGTCTATTTCCTCCTGCAGCTGCAGCCAGTGGTCTGTCTTACTTTTTGTTGATTAGCTTGGTTTATGTTTCTGTTCAGCTGGTCTCCCATCCAGGTGGAAGCTGAAAATAGGGTGATTCTGGTCACGATCTATATATTTATGTATTCATAGAGCACATGTAGCGCTAATTCTGCATTCTGATCCACTGAAATGCACTGTTAACCTAAGCTATCATCAAATTGGTCGTTTAATTGATTCTTCATATTTGGCAATAAAGAAATCAAGAAACATAACGAGACAATTAGTGTTTAACTGTCATTTTTTTGTTAATTAATATGTTGATGATTTATTTGATTATAGACATTAAAATAATGATAATCTGCATTTGTATTTCTCCAAAGAACCTTAATAGGCACAAATAGCGAGTGAATAATATTAACGAGAAAAAGGAACTCAAATAAAATCAGTTAGCAGTTTAATAACTGTCATCCTGCTGAATAATAATCTGGGATTTATTTGTTTGTAGAGCTGATGTAAACATGTCTTCCTGCCTCCAAGTGATATAAATGATAAACCTGTTTTTGTTTCCAAGCATAATAAATAGAAACGTAATTTACAGACGACCTAGCGGTGATGAATGGGTCAAATATAGGTTTGCATGTCATATTTTAATCGTCTTAGATGACGGCTGTTAGAGATTGCTCTTTTCAGCTTGGTTCTACAGTCCATTATGTTTCCATCCAAGTCACAAGAGATTTCATTAATATAATATATAACATGGATGGTAAAAAATGGAAAGAGTCTGGTCAAGTTCAATATGGGTCAGTGCTCGCATTTCCCCCCCGCCGCAGTGACAGTCAGGGAGATGCCCTCCCTACTCAGGCTACTGATTCCTGCATCTGCATACGCTGATAAAGGTCAGTGCTGCTCCACGGCTCCTACCTTCATGCACAGTGCAGCAGCTTTAAGACTAGAAATCAATACAGCTCACAATGAAAGGAGTTAGGGGTGCAATATGCTGCAGCAGATAGGAGACGCTTCACTTTCCAGCTGTTATATATTCCTCAAAAACACTAAAGTATAAGCATATGAAAGGACAAGATGTTTTTGTTAATTTTTTAAGATGCCTGCTGATTTGAATGTGGGAATGTTGCTGCTGGCGCCGGATGTCTGGCCAGTGTACAACTGCACAACTCTGGAAGCAGATGGGATCAGTAAAGCTGAAGGAATTCATTCAAATGAGTTTCTTTTTTTATCATAAACCCCCACAATGCTGCCCAAATACATCCTACCTATTTTTAAAAACATTTTTACATAAATAGAACTTCGATCATGTGATACAGGATGTCGTCATGGAGATTTAAAATGGAACTACAGCTAATCCAAAAGAAATAAACATTTTAAATATTCCATCTTGTTTTAAATAATTCAGATTTTGACATCTGTAGTTGATTTCTGGTATTTAATTATTAATATAACACCTTCATGCAACAGCATTTTCTGTTTTCTTTTTTTAACAGCAGATTCCCTTCGAAGGAATCAGTTCTTCCCATAAGAATGACTTTCTTCAGTTTCCTTTTACAGCACCTCTGTTACTTTCACTGCACACTTTGACCTCACATCTTTAAATGATTTTATAGTACAACGTGACCAAAATCATAAAAAAACCATCTATTTTGAGTGGTTTCTGATTAAGTAACATGTTGTCTCCTGTTCAGGGGATGGAAGCATTAATACTATTGTTAGGAATTCAAAATGCCTTTTGTTGCTTGGAAGCTTTTATTGGAAAAATATACCTGACCTTCCAGGCTTTAATACTTCTTGTTCTTAGTGTAACTCTATAGGGTGTTTTTTTTTTTTATTTGTTTCCCACTCAGTCTGTTTCGAAAGCAAATTATTTGATGCAATCCTGAATTATGTCACAGTCCATAGGCCATATTTCTCTTATTGTGCCACAATAAACTTTATATTTCCATGGTAACAATATTGAAAACATAATGTTCAGTACTGTACTTTGTGGATTTAAATGTATTATGTAGTTTAGTCAGCAGACCAGAGTAGTAAAAAGCAGAAATGAAAAATAATTTATTTGATATAAGATTCTTGACCAAATTCCCTCGTTTTGCTTTGCAGTTTGTTGCATCCAGCCATGACTATAATTGGTCTAAAGGTGGATTTCACTCTGAGTTTTCCCGATATATAGCCTCGGTTTTTGACACGAGGGGGTTTTGGGTCAGAAAAAACAGCTAGTGATTTTTGTTCACATAGAAATTGCAAAAGGAACTTTTGAACTCAGGATTTTAGGATCCTCATTTTTATTCTCGTCCATCCTTGCAGCGGAGAGGCTTATTCTATGGAAAACAACCTCCCTGAACGGAAATTAGCTGTGATCTCACCTGTTCAGACTTTCTACAGTCCCTGGGCTCCACCTCTCTGACTAGCAGGGCTTCCTTTATGAGGAACTTAGTTTTCCATAATATTCCCTTGGTGCTGCAGCAGAAAATGCACCAGAATGCATCAGTAGTTCCCTCACCTTATTCGCCTGCACACACACTCTTCCACTACTGTCCACTTTTATAGTTTTCTCATCAGTGCAGCAGCTTCGACGTGCAGAAACAGGCCTGAGCTCAGCATCAGCTGTTTGAAGGAAAATATGTTAGATCTGTGTTATTTCACTTTAATGGAGGCGGTCCTGCAGCATCAGCTGGGTTTCTATAGGGATATTTGCTGTGTTTATTTACAGTAAGGGTTCTGTCTTTATTTCATCTTCAGTCTGGGAGTCTGTGAAGATATTTCTGTTACAGAAAGGTAGTTCATAGGCAATTCTTCTGCATGAAAAATGCTTTAAGGCAAATTTAGCAATTTTTAGCATTTTTGTGGCAACATTATAAATAATTGTTTATTTAAACTTCTAAAGGTTTGGATCATTATTGTACTTCATTGGCACAAAATGACACTAGTATTTAACATTACAAAGGGGATTGGGAATTGCTTGGCCAGTTTCTGATTTTGTAAAGCTATGGTCAGACTTTTACCAGCATAGAACTTAAAGTTCCGTCTGTCAACATTTTAAACAGTTCTCTTTTCAAATATGTCTAATGTATAAATTAGGGACATCCCAATTCAGTATTGATATTGGAAATGTGTCTGAAATCAACCAAAAGACAAATATTGGAATACATTGGCCTGCATCTAAAATCTCTGATGCAAACAAGCTGATAGAAACCCTCATTTTCTATCCTCGTCTTTTAAAAGTTTATATAACCCATTGGTCAGTATTGATTGACTTTATTGATCTCACAGTGGAGAAATTTACTCGTTACATGAGCTGAAATAGTCAAAAGAGAAGAAGAATGTGCCAAAAGCAGAAAAAGGGGCATGGGGTATAAATAGTACATCAGTGGTGTGAAAAGTTCACACATTTGTTACTTCAGTAGAAGTATAGATCCTGCAGTTTAAAAACACTCTGGTAAAAGTTGAAGTATCAACTTGACCTCTTTACTCAAGTAAAAGTGAAAAAGTATGTGCTCCAGAAACTATTTAAAGTATAAAAGTAGAAATTAACCATTAAAAAACAGCCAGATGCCGCTATATGAACTGAAAGCTCAATTTTTGGACTATTTCTAAAAATCCTCTGAGATAGGGCCAAGGATGAGGGAGGTCTGGTTGGTCTCCGTCTCCCGATACGCTCTCGCCTGTGTCCGACCTTTCAGACATTTCAACATCTTTTTCTGAATCCCACATTGTAGCATGGCATAGACAATTCACGTTAGCAGTTTGAAGAACACCTGCTTGCTTCTGATGATTTCCTTTAGCTAACCAATGAGTGTTTGCGTTATACGACTCATCCAATCACACTAGTTTTCCCTAGATGTGGGCGGAGCCAATGATCTGCATTGGATGGAGCACATGACTGGAAATAAAGATTTAGAAACATTAAACCGAAGCCAAGAGTAACGAGTAACGTTTGCTTTAAAAATGTAAGGAATAGAAAGTACAGATACTTGTGTGAAAATGTAATGAGTAGAAGTCAGAAGAAAAATAGGTAATGGAGTAAAGTATAGATAACTAAAAAGTGTATTTAAGTATTTGTACTTCGTTATTTCACAACTCTGCAGTATATACAGTGGGTCCACATATGACAGCTTTATTTCGATTTTTTTATTCCTATAGAAGGGTTATTATACATGGTTATTGCACAGGGTGTTTACGTAGGTATTTATATAGATGGATACTTAATATATATATATATATATATATATAGTTATTGCACTGGGTGTCTAATATAGCGAAACAGGTTATTGCACAGGGTTTCAAATAGTTATAGTAGTAAATTGTTCTTATCCCTGTTGTTGTTGTTGAATATTGTTTTCTAAATGATATAATTTCTCCAAGCACTTTCTAGCATGCAACACTACATGACTTTATATCTGGGCAATATCAATATCAGTCGATACTTAAAGCTGGAATACTGTATTGGAAATGAGAAAAAAATGCAATGGGAAATCCCCATTGTCATGGTTCTGTTTAACTTTTCATTGGTTTTATTTCCATTTTGTCTTATTCTAGGTATTTTTGATTGTTTTTTAGTTCTTATGTGTTTCTTGTTTACCCTCTGTTGCCCCCTTGTGTCAGTGTCCTTCTCCTTGTCCATTCTTTAGTCCACACCAGTTACTCGTCTGCCAATTAGTCCTGCCATTGTTTCTGTCTCCCATATATACTCCTTCTGTTCAGTCATTCTTTCCTGTTTCCTCGACATTTCTTTGACCTTCATATCTGTTTTCCTGGATTTCAGTATTTTGTTGTGAACTGTATTCAATCTTCAAGAATCCATTTCAACTTTGGTTTCTGCATTTTGGTCCTCAAAAAACCTCCACACAACCCGAAACCATTAGAAAAACATTATAAAAAGTACTATTATTGTTAGTGATGGTTCTGTAGAGAGGTCAGATTTCATAAATGGACAAAGGGAGGGATCTGATAGAAAATTAGATTATTAACATCACTCATCGAAGATACATATATATAAAACTCTTCCTCCCTCATCGCGGGCGGTCTTCCCCCCGTTTTCCTCCAAGCTGGGGTCCTCTTCCTGAGCCCTGAGAGCTTGAGGGTTCTGCCAGTATCTTTGCTGTTCCTAGAACTGCACTCATCTGGACCGAGATGTCTGATGTATTTCCAGGGATCTGCTGTAACTCCTCCAGTTTGGGGGCCACTGCCCCGAGGGCCCCAATGACCACAGGTTCCACTGATGCCTTGACCTTCCAGGTTTTCTCCAGCTGTTCTCTGAGCTCCTGCTATTTCTTTTAGTTTTTCGTGTTCTTTTTTTCTGATGTTGCAGTCGGTTGGTATTGCTATGGCAACCACCACCACAATGTCCCACAGGATCTTGGCTCGGTCATTCTCTACCACCTTTGGAGGTGTTCCCCACTTTGCCCTTGGGGTTTCCAGCTCATACTCTACACAGATGTTCCTGTACACTGTTCCAGCCACTTGGTCATGGCGCTCCATGTTAGCTTTCCCTGCCAGCATCTTCAGCCCTGCAGTCATGTGCTGGATTGTCTCAGGGGCCTCTTTGCACAGTCTGCAGCTGGGGTCTTGTCTGGTGTGGTAGATCTTGGCCTCTATTGCTCTGGTGCTCAGGTCTGCTCCTGTGCAGCCATGATGAGTGCCTCTGTGCTGTCCTTCAGTCCAGCTTGTCTAGCCATAGGTACGATTTCCTGATATCTGCCCCTGTGATTATGTTCCTGGTGTAGGGGCTTATCCTCACTGACATATGCAATGAAGAGTGTATAACCTGCTACTCCTTAAAGATGGTGCATTCACTAAATGCAATAATAAGATGGTATTTTTGGTTTCCAACCAGCTGCTTAAAGGTCAGTTCAATCTTCATGGGATTTTTCTAAAGGACATCGATCAAACTTATTGATAGGAAACCCAACTGAATGGATCATCTTTCCTCCATTTATGTTATTTTCTTCTTTATATTCTGTCTATATTCTTCTTTATATCGTCTGGATTGGTTAACTTTGGCTTCACACTCACTCAGGAATTGTATTAAACATGTAATAAACATGCAGTGATCTATAATGAGGATATATTGTGTGAATTTCACAATGGAAAAATCTAACTTTGGTAGATTAAATTTCTCTTACACAATAATATGTCTTTTTGACTTGATGTGAATAAGAGATATAAAGAGTGCTACATATGATGAGGTCAAACTGGTCAATCTGTAAATCTGAATGAACTCTATTTGCTCAGGATGAGACGGGAAGTAAAAGTGTTTGCTGATCATGCACATATAGTTCACAGGGAAGTGAGAGGAAACGGAGATTGTGTTAATCCTTATTATTAATACTCTACTTGAAAACGTGAATATTTTTACAGCAGAACAGAAGACGTCTGAGGGCTTCAGCGCTTCCCTGAATAAACATATTTATCTTACGCTTCTAAACAGGGTCTGCGGATGTGTGTCATTTCCACAGAGTGGGCCAGAAATGGAGGTGATCCACGGACTGGTTTAAAGGAACCAGCCTTTACCTGCTATGAACATGCAGATTCAGATCTACGCGTTTTCATCTTTTCTACACATTCTGTGAGGCATCTGATCCTGTTCTATGCAGTTTAGCCTTTTTATCTCTCTTTTTCTTTTGTCTCCCTGCGGATTTGAAGGTCTTTGCGAAGGAGTCGATATTTCAGTTCCTATTTTCATTCATATGTTTGAAAGGTACTCTCTTTGCTTTACCCACTCAGATATGACACATCTCTTCTTTAACATGCTCCCACGAAACGCACGATCACACTCGCAAGCATCTGTGCGCTTTAGTGTCTTCAGAGAGAAACAGTTTGTTCCTCTGCATGCTCTGTTTCTTGACTTATGATATTTTTATCACTTGTCTACTGCTTCATGTCTTCTTTTTTTGTATTTGGGGATGTTTTTATCGTCTGTTTGTGCTTGCTCTCGCTGCGATTTAGTTTGCCAGTCAAAGTTGTTTTCTTTGTCTGATCTTGTGCTCAATTTTCTATCTAGTAGTGAAACTCAAAAGGTGAAAAAAAGCTTTTTACAACCAGCTGCATCAGGCAGAAACGTAAGCTACAAAGAGGACAAATAATGTCACTTAATCTTTGAACTTCCTGCTTTGATTCAAAATGAGGCCATAAGAATCATTTTTCGGGGTCAGCCATTGGTTGAGGGTTCTAAAAAATTGTAATGAGGACCCATAAATTGTACCTTGCAAAGCTCCTCTTATCACCTGAACGTCACCTTATTGTGCGAAATTACTGCTAAAATTATTGTAGTTTTTGGAGAATTTGTTTGATATATCAACACATAAAAATGCAAAACTGTGAGGAAAAGTCATTTTTCCTAAAGAGAATATTAGAAAAAAGAATGTCAATTTAACAAATTTGATATGTTGATGGAAAACAAATTGAGAAGTATAAAGTGGTTGTTTTTAGGTTTTGAAATATTTTAACACTTGAATAGTGTTCTAGTTCAATGAAACCAAAACTTAACTGAAAATTTAAGGTTTTGAGAAATCTAACCCTCTACATCACCATGAATACACCATGCTCTCTGTAAAACACGGTGGTGATGGCATCATGCTATGGAGATCTGGGCTGCACTGTATCAGGAAGATAAATAGAAACTAGCACCCTGAGAGTGCAGGCTCCCACCAAGCAGTAATATTTGACCCAAATTGTGACTTCCACCTATTGCTAAAACTCGCACATGATCTGGATCAATACTAAATTTAAGTGAATTTTTCCTTCACATGAAACATACTTCTGGTTATAAATGTCCATAAAATCCGTTCATAAGATTTAAATCGATCCTTCTAACAAGCCAACAACTTTCCCTTTTCTTATGTTTTTGTCTTCAGTAAATTAGATTAGATTCAACTTTATTGTCATTACACAGGTACAGGTACAAGGCAACAAAATGCAGTTTAGGTCTAACCAGAAGTGCAATAGCAGCAAGTGCAGGATAAATAATGGTTCCATAAATACAGGACATGGGTTTTTCTATTGAATGAGTATAGAGATGGATACTATTATAAATACGGTAATGAATATAATGTATAGATCACTAGTGTTATGAACTAAATTTGCAGCTGGATATTTACCGAATATAATATACAGGTGGATATTACTATTAAAAAAAAAAAGGTGTTTACAATTATGTACAATAGCATAATATACAGATGGGTTTTACTATAAAATGAATAAATAGAGTTTGGACAGAAGCTATCTAAATTAAAGTGCAGTGGAAGCTAATTGCATATTACACTTAAAATACTTTATTGCAAATGTAAATGTAAACGAAACAGTTCAGTTTCAGTAAAATCCCTCTTGATGTTTTGAGTCCGATGCTCAGGCTGTCAGTACTCACTGCTGCCACCCTCTGGTTTTAGTGGGGAACTGCTTGTTCCGCCAAATATCACTATCTCACAATGTTAGAGAATCTATTTAAAAATGCTGTATCCACATTATGATCTGGATCAGGTGAGTCTGGATCCGCACCCACCTGATGGCTAATCCATGACCTCTGATAAATACTATGAACGACCCCGATGTTTTTTACATTCTCATTCCTCTACAGAAGTTTAAGGAAAGGATCAAGTGTAAGGAACTCAACATAAGCATCTGGTTGTTTCACTAAGAGCAATAGAAGCGAATGGAACTAGCTTGATCTATGCATGGCTCTTGAAATATAAACCTCTTTCAAATTCTGCCTTAAAGCAGATTCTATGCATTTGTGCATTATTGCATGTATTGATAATATTATTGACTCACTATATTTGAGCAGCTCCATTGTGGATATTGATTCCTCATCTGGGACAGGAACCGAGTCACAATTAATTGAAAGATCTATTGTGAGAATTTCTGTTATCAAATCTTCAGAGGCTGCAAAAGATAGTATTCCTGTAGAATGGACCCGCCAAAGTCTAAATCTGAATATAATCCATAAATATATACTTAAAAATGGTAAAATAACTGCAGCTAACTGACTCAGAGAGGCTGAAAACAACTGATCTTCATACTTTTAAGATTCTTATTGAACAGCAAAGATTATTTTATAATTTCCTTCTAGTTTGCAGTTATATACTTTGACGCTCTCATACAAAGACTGTTGAACTTTGCGATTGTGCAGCATTAGGCATGAAAAATGGCCAGAGTCTGTGTGTATTTATGTTAGCCAACTTGCCTACATCATGTAGCCGGGGAGTCCAGCCATGCTTTGTTCAGATGTGTGTGGTGTGCAGAGAAGCTGCAGAGAGTCAGTTTGGTCAACAAGCATGTCTGTGCCTCTCCTCTGGGGTCCAGAGATGGGGAAAGCTGTCATGTCTAGGGAGCAGCTAAAAGATGAAGAGGTTACGCTTTTGGGATCACAGCTCTTCCAAGGCCTGTGGGATCTCGCTTTCTTTATAACACTCAGTATAATCTCCTGTCCCATCCTCCCCTTTTATTTCTCTCTTTTCATGTTCCCCATTCTCTCACCATGTTGGGAACATAGTGTTGGCTCACTTATGCACTTTCACCCCCCGCCTTGCACTTTTCCCCTTGGTTTTATCTTTCTAATCCAATTTTCTGGAAGCCCTTTGTGGGTTTTCAGCCTTGCTTCAGTTTCTCTGCTTTTTTCCAGCTTTTTAAAATGTTATTTCAGCTTTAATTTATTTTCACGTGCATCTTTCAGATTCTGTTTCACTTCTTTTTGCCATCATATTTATTATTTATACTCAGAAATATCTGCAGTCCCTTCTTTTTGGCCTACTTCTGTCTCACCATCTGGTTTTATTTCGAGCTGTTCAGGCTATCTTCACTTTATGTCAGGAAATCAGAAATGGGGGATAAGTATTATTATCCCTGTTTATAATCGAAATTTCATTTTGTATACACTTAGTGTATGCAAAAATAACAATAAAAGTTGTTAAATTCTAAGTCTAAAAGAAGTCTTATTCTTCTGTTTTTAGATGTATTAAAATTGAAAAAGAAAAAGGGCAACTTATTCTTGATAATGCTAAAATAATTCATAGGTTATTTGTCGCTCTATGAATCTCCATCATTCATTTATTCTTATTTAGGATTTGCCACAAATACATAAGAAAATGCTTAGTAAATACCTCCTATACTTAGTGGAGTTGATGGGTTGTGTTTTGCACGCCTGCATTTTTTAGAGCAGCATTTCTCACCTGTTGCAATTATCTTTTAATTTAGTTAGCATTGAAACCCTCTATCAGCCAGCTGACAGGCAGTGCAAAGTAGTAGACAGAGGAACATTTTTAATTTCTTTTTTAACCGTTTTTAACTTTTTAACTGCTGAAGGCTCTATCCTAGAAAAGCTCTGCTCCTGATTAACTCATAATATCACAGACAGGTGGAGACTCGCCCCTTCGCTGCTCTTTTATCCTTTGTGACGCGATTGGTTGTCCTATACAGCTGCTGTTGCTATTAGCAACACCTTCAGTTTGTGCTCTTACATGGCTACCTTAATATGAGAATATATGAAAAATTTTATTTCTCATTTATTATTACGTTAAAACCAAGAACATGTCGACACCTTTTGCTGGGGACAGGTCGTCCAAAATAGGGACATGTCTCATCCTTATGTACACAATTACTGCTGTGTCCATGATGCAAAACAAGGCGGATGCATCATTTATTTAAACAGAACCGTGGGTCTTGTGGTCTGTTAAAGAACGTCAAGGGAGGAAAAACAATCCTTATTGCCAAGAGCCAGATGCCCACGGTCAGCTTCCATCTCTGATGCATCCAATGATTGTCTTGTACTGGAAGTCAGAAGGGTACCAAGTAAAAAAGAAAGTTAAATGGTTAAAATGGTGATACTTCTGAAATTTCTGTGTGTGAGTTTTAAAAAGCACTAAAAAAAGACACAATAGCAGCAGCAGTTGAGTTTAAGCTTTAAAAAATTGCTTTTCATATAGTAAATAAACACATTTGCGAATCTTTATGCATTAATTTGCGTGGTTTGGTCATTTCAATACGATCTGCAAATTTACTAACGTGTGCGCACAAAAAGGGTTTGTTTTAAGATGCGCAATACTTCTGAAGATCAGGCCCTAAATCAGATATCATGAACCAACAATTTCTCGAGTCGGCAGTAGATGAGGGAAATTCCTCATAATAGGATCTGCCGTTACTGAGAAAGGCTATCAGATTTAAAGACATTAACTGAAAACAGGGTCAAAATTATCTGGAATCTGGAAAACATTGAATAACTAATTATACTCCAGTTTTTTGATCAATTAAAATAGAAATGCATTGCAGAGTTGCTGAATAAAAGAACAGCCTTTGATGTGCTTTCTCGAAACAAACAAACAAAAAAAAAAAAACACAATATGGCCACTGAATTAACTTTGCAGAAAGGCAGCTACTACAAAAAAAAAAAAAAAAAAAAAAGCCAATATGGCCACTGAATTAACTTTGCAGAAAGGCAGCTACTACAAATGAGGTACTGAACACAAATCCTGATCCTGAGGTTTAATATCAATAAAATTAGCCAAATTCAATTTAAAGCTACTTCTTTTTCCCTTAAGTATTTGTACTAAGGTTAAAAACTTGAGATTTACAACATTGAATATTTGAATTAAAGTTGAAAATGGAGGTTCAAATAGTTTAATCCCCATAACTCTTCCTCTGTCAAGTTATTCAATAGTAAAATGTAACGTCAGGTAATCCTGTTGATTTATTTCATGCAGGTTGTTCCTCGTTATCTATTGGCTGGTTATTTAAAGCAAAAATACCTTCAGGTTTCGTGTTAAAGGAAAAAAGTGGGAAGTTATTTCTGGATGTAAGCCCAAAAGAGAGAGAAAAAAAACATTTGGCTTCCTGCAACATTCGTGGCATCTGTCATGTTAGATTTCATCCACCTCTGTGCAGCAGCTCTTTAGCATGCCACCAACTGAAGCAGCAACAGGACAGCGGGGAGGAGGAGGGGGCACCGCTGAAATGAAACATGCAGGGAGCCAGAGGAGATGGAGACAGATAAAGAGGGGGGAGACGGGTGAGGAGAGGGAGGAAAAGTCAGCATCAGACGGAACAAGGTGCAGAAAGATAATGATGGAGACATGAAATGGAAGGTGGAGGATGGGGGGGTAGACTGAAGGAAGATGTGTGGAGTGTGTTTGAAAAAAAAAAGAGGAAAAACAGCACCTGGGGCAGACAGGAGGAAATGAGAGGAAAAGACAGGGACAGGGTGAGGGGATGGAGAAGGTGGTGGAAACGAGCGGGGGAGAGAGATCAGAAAAAAAGAGAAAATGAGCACCGAGCCCCCAGATTTCTTCTGCAACATCTTGGCAGATTAGATGAGGCCTGTCCACGTGTGGAGAAGAGGAGGAGAAAGAGAAAAAAGAAGAAGGCGGGTGCCAGTTTACCGTAAATGGGGCAAATTTTCCTCGTGACAATCAGTGATTGCTGCAGCCAGATGTGTGAAACTGGCTCAAAAAGAAAGAGTGAATTTCTGTGAATGATCAGTGAGATTAACTTCCAGCATTGATCGACTGCATGCTGAAAAAGTCAGAAATGCTTTTCTGCTCATCAAACTGATGTTTAACTTGTTCTCCTTCCAGCACCATGTTAGTGGTTGTTATAATTCTGGAAAAGAAACAAACACTCAGCAATCTCCTGACGACCGTTCAACTTTTGATTGTCAATGAAGGAACCCATATATTGATTCCACATGTGCTGACATATTATGCACCCAAACAGAAGGAACGTTTAGCTTAATAATCCAGATATATCCCGCTTGTTGCTATAGCTACAGCTGCTAGAACAGTCAAACCGCAAGCTTGAGTAAATTTGATGAAGCTTTTGTGATATAACGATAGAAAGCAGCTCAGACTGTAGCTCAGGGAGAGTTCTTTTCTCTGGGTATAGAAATCTGAAAAAAGTGTTTTTTTAGTCTGATGCCTGGAAGATAAATCCACTTTTAAAATATTTCTTATCCCTAAATCAACATTTTTGTTGATAAACTGTATAAATAAATTTCTAATAGTGCTCTCTATGTCCCAGGCATTATTTTTGCAAATTTACTGCTATTTGTTGAAATAATGCTTTTATGTCTAAAACTGCCTGTTTGGCGCCTCTTCAGGTATAAAAGGGGGGTCAGTGAATCTGAATTTGGCTATTGGATGTTATATAACATATGTGGACTGACGTCAGCAGGACTACCCTTGGCAGCTGTTGTTTGCTTAGAGACTGATGATAAATAAATTATTTTGTTATGATGGTAAATGGCAATACATTTTAATCACATTTTTAAAAAAAAAGGACAACAATTTAAATTGATTAAAAACAAGTCTGCATCATCTGTCCTCTCTAGCATAGGGAGTTTAATTTGTGTTAGCCACTCACAGCCTCAAAACTATATGAAACATAAACTTTGAAGAGAAAAATCATTGAAAATAAAAATATAAAATGTGTCAAAATTGCATAAAATGGAGAGTGTTTTATCTTTTTCGGGTTCAAAATAATAATTTGGCATTGATTTTGTGTCATTGGGTCACAAGACATAAAAGATATTAGTTTTTTGTTTATCACATGAGTTTGGTTCGGAAATTTATTGACGGTCCCCACAGGAAGCACCTAAAGCAGAAGCCCCAGTCTGTCCCACCTGCTACAGCATATATCCGCTGTACGACTCCAAACCTGACTGTTTTCTCTTGCCATTAACAGATTTTATTTTGTATTTTCACCCAAAGCGGATATGTTTTACTTTATAACCACGTCTCTCTTCCTGTCAAACGCATGTCATTGCTGCTGAATTGATGCGTAGTCCAACTGAAATAGACCTGGGGTCTATCTCAGTCGGATGTGCTCATCCCCATTGACTTTCAATGACTAAACGCCAAATATTCTGACAACATTTTCTCTGGTTGGACACAGAATCGGACTCTTTTGGACTGAGAACCACTCCCGCCTGTTGAAGAAGGTGCCAAACGGCTCCTCTTTCTCTCTTCTCAACTAGCATCCTGTGTTTCAACATGTCAGTGTGGTGGATTGTTGGATGCCATCTGCTAGAATCGATGCTAAATCCGGGCTTGGTTTATGTTACGGCAGTCCAGATGAAGGCCGGATGCATTGCCACAGAACACACCCACCTGGGCTACGAGCTATTTGTACTACCCCCATCTGGAAAGGCTGTTTGGCTGCATTAAATGAGAGCAAAATGAATAAAAAACGTTCTTTCTCAGGGCTGTGAAGAACAAAACTCATTTGTAGACTTAAAATAGTGCCATTCATAATAAATATTAATTCTTTGGCTGCT
>NW_015150789.1:362605-363624 GCF_000732505.1 Cyprinodon variegatus
CTAATTCAAATGAAATTAAAAGTAAAATAAGTAGCCAACCTTATCACTGTCTGTAACCTACTAACACGGTAAGGAAAGCATCAGATGAGCTACCTGAGAAAATAACATTACGTTTCCCCACTTTAAAACCAAACAAACATGGCCGCTCACCCTGCTGATCAGCTCTCTTCACTGCCATCAAAGGCTCCAACGTGTTTTCATTTCAGGTGCTGCATCATAACAGTGGTGCTTCCGTGCCATGTTCATTTGTTTTTACAAAAGTTGCATGTTACGACTTTTTTCATTTTACAAAGCGCAGGCTATTTAAATTATTGTGATCAATTTGCGCCGTCAATAACGGCGCATGCGCGCTTCATTTGCAGTCTGGACGCTGAGGGTAAACATCCTGCAGCTCTGACTGCAGCGCTGAGAGGGACTCCTGCAGGAGAACGGGGTTGGGATAGGGGAGGCGCCCCACGGCAGAGTAGGAACGATACATGCTTTCACGTAACAGTCTCCAAAAGCCGCCAGTGACACCGTAAAAAGTCGCCAGATTTGTCGCTAGTCGCTTTTTTGAAAAATAGTCGCTTGAGGGGTCTGAAAAGTCGCTGAGTTTGCAACACTGCACCTGCAGCGCTGGCTCGCTCCGCCATATTTTTTTTCTTCCCCCGTTTCAGTCAAGTGGATGTGATGATAGCGGCGGCGGATGACGCATTAATCGCGCGACACAACTAATCGATGGTTAAATACGTTGCCAACGCTTTTAAAAGTCGATTTTTTTGATTCGTTGTTGCAGCCCTACTTTATACATCGCTTTAGTTGCTGTAGTTGATCCACTTTTTCCTTCTGATGTGCCCTATACTTTTGAATGTGTGTTTTTTATCTCCCACTTTTTAAAAGCTTTCTCAGGATTTTTAAGGATTACCATCCCTCTACAAAGTGTTTAAATTGTGTGTGTGTTCTAATTGTGTGACTATGAGCAGGGGATCTTCATGGGTCCATAATGACAAGAGTCTATGTGAAGACAGCTTATATTAATA
>NW_015150789.1:369223-377840 GCF_000732505.1 Cyprinodon variegatus
ATGTTAACAAGACAGCAACTGATCTTGCAATTAGTCATATATTAGACTCAGCAGAGAAGGGTTTCTTCTCAGATAGGTTCAAAGTTTGACCATAAACAGAAAGATTAGTGGTTGTAAAGGGACAGAAGTTCAAGGATTATGGATAATTCTGTAATGCAATGTTCCTCAAGGACCTTACAGCACATGACATCATACATGATGTGCTAAATTTCTCTCTTCTTTAGTGTGACACCATTTTTAGACATGCCACCAACATAGTGAGAGAACCTTTACTTATTGCAAGACAGACAGGAAGGATGTAGGATTCAGGTGCGTCACCTTAAATATGCTTAAAAATGCAGATGTTAGTGAGGCTGACATTTAAGATTCACTGCATCTCAATGTTCTATGAGAATATTTATTTGTACCACAAGTGGCTCCATGGAGAAATGTTTCCTACACTTCCCATTGAACTGTGCAACGCTGTAGCACCGCCCATGTCAGAAGGAGTCAGGTCTTTGAAATCAGAAATACATAGGCATCATGTTATTTCATCTTCTCATTGTCAGAAAGCTCGTAAAGAGAAACGCAGCAAGGCTTTAGACAGGCCTAATTAAAACTTTCAAAGCAGTGAGTTCTCTTTGATCTCTGTTCACGCTCCCGGATGATGAGCTTTAGTGTTTTGGGCCCTCTCTGCTGTGCTGTCCAAACCCACCAGCTCTTTTTATTTGAACGTTTCAAACTCCCCAATTGTCATTTGCGTCAGAATAAAGCTCATTTTCCTGTGTTTCATAAGCATGCATCACTCTTTAGAGTTAATCATATCATTCTGAGTCAAAGTTGGCTTTTTTATGGGCATATGATTGTTTTCCATCGATAGCTGCTCGGCTAAACTCTAAACCTAACTCTAAATGTTTGATTGCAATGGAGCATCATCGTCCTTGCTACTTGAAACTGGTAGCAAATGAACCAAGATGGTACTAAAGGAAAATGAGATAAAGTGGCTGCGCAGGTTTTAACTGGTCTGATTTCAAATGGATTAATTCCCCAGGTGGAAACTTTTAGGAACATATTCCTGAAATACATCAGAATAAAGCAGGAGATGGATGATAGAGTGGTCTGTAGATTTGACATGATGAAGTTTCAGGTGTATCAGCATATCTGTGTGCTGCCACATGGAGAAGCTGGTTGGGGTCATATGCCAGGGAAGCTTTGCTCTTGCATATGATTGTATTTAAAGTGTATTTTAAAGACTGTATTTCACATAAGATTATCTGTATGATCATTAACTATTTAGATCATTTGGAACGGCGTTGGACAGTGATCATATGTGCAGTATGTTACTGTGAGAATCTAAAGAACCCTGCAGCAATGAAGACATCAACAAGGAGCAGGTAGCCTTGGCACGCAGAAGCTGCATCAGTCCTGGGCAGCAAACATCAGGAACCCTGAAATAGTAGCAATGGATCCAAGACTGGTCAAAGGAACACTTGCTACTAGACCAAAGGAAAGACACATGGCATTGACTGGAGATGGACATAAACCTTCCCTACAATCATAAATTGATACCATTATATAGGCCATGGATGGTTGAATCTCTTTAAGGTTCAATGTAGGCACAGTTTGGTTACCTGTATCAGCAAACTCAGGTTTTATTTAAAAAATTGCAGTAGAATTACAGTAGAATAATTACCAGTTGTTGATATGACATTAAAAGTGCTGAAACGACTGGACCCGACTCTGACTTAAAGGAGAACTCCGTCTCCCCAATCTGTTTAAACAGCTGACTGATAAAAGGCTGCTACTTCTAGAGGAAGACGCCTCATTATTTGGAAATATGTCTGCTAACAAAAAGTATAATAAATATCGGAGTAAAGATTTCTTTACCTGAGATTAACCTACATCTTAGGCAACTGATTGCTGTTTATAAAGAAGCAGATTGCTCAGCTAATTAACAAATCAACTTTCTCTGCAGTCTGTGTTACTCCATAAATATTGGTATGGAAAAACAGTAATTATACCTATCTGGAAACTACTGAATGTAAAAATCTGCTTGTTATACCCATTTGTCTGTGCTTCGTAATGTAGAGGAAAGGAAGATTATATATAATTGATCTCACAATGGAGAATTTCACTTCTGCATCTTAACCCATTACATTGGGGAGCAGTGGGCTGCCACTCTGCGGTGCCTGGGGAGCAATCAGGGTTTAAGGGTCTTGCTTGGGGACCCAGATCGAACCGGGTACTTGCAACCTTCTCAGAGCATAAGGGCACTGCTCTAACCACTAGGCCAACACTCCCACCAACTGATTGCAGAAACCAGTTAACCCAGCATGTTACTGCAGATGTTTTTGGACTGTGGGAGTAACTTGCCTGAGTACCTGTGGGAAACTTACTCAAAAACACACAAACTCTGATTTAAATGTTTTTAAAATGTATTTTTTCCTTAACCCTTTAAAGTTAAGATAAAAAAAAGTTAAATACTGTAGGCATTATTGTAATTATTTAGATTATTTTATTATTTTTAATCAGCTCTTCTAAGGTTAAGGTGATTTCCAAACAAAAAAATGGAGGTTATGCCCTTTGTAGTTGGAGTTGGTCTGTGTCTTCCACCATAATGTGTGCAGACATTCAGACTGTCATGATTTAAGAAAAGCAGAGCCAAAAAGTAAAGCTCTTCATTTACAGATCTGTTTTATTCCAGATTTCACGTATAGCCATCAAAAGCAGAAGGAATGAGATCTCAGATACTAGTGGCTCAGTCCAGCATATCAGCGCATGCAGGGAAAATCTCCTACTTGCTGGTGTTGAAGCAACTGAAATAGACCGCAAAGATCTAGGTTAGAGAAGCAAATTAAAACCCTGATATTTAGAAATTTAACCTCGATTGATTATCATAATTACAGCTCTGCAAAACATTTCCAATTTCAAGGTGCAATTTAATTTACTTCCAAACTGCAAAGTGAACTCAAACCCCTGCTTAGCCTGAGGTAATGATGCTAATTCGCTTTTACTCGTGGACTCTGCTTTTTTTCTAAATCATTTTTATAATTAGACTTCCAACTTGCCATAAGAAATACAACAAAATTATGTTTTGAAGTGCAGGAAATGCACAATTTTTAGCCTGGGCAACTTCACACACATATAAGAGACATTTTCAACAGCTCATTCTGCAAGCCTGCCTTGTTTTTTCATCCAACTTCTTGAACTAATCGCTCCATTTTTCTTTTAACTGAGCAGTTAGTTCAATGTTACTCTCTGTAAATTACCAGTTATAATCCTACTCTGGGTGATTTTTCATATATTTGATTCAAAATCTTTTGGTACCTTATTCAATATTTTAAATAAGCAATTACTTATAAAATAACATGTGAGCAAGATAAAGGAAGGAGCATTTGATCTAGAAATGTTTTAAGTTCAAGCTGTTTTAAGTGTTGATTAATGAAGGGGTTCATATCTGTGAATAAGAAGTGGAAGAGTCAGAGAGAAAGAGGGAAAAGTCAGGAACCAGCTGAGGTGGAGGTGCTGATGAGTCCCTGGTTAAACATGGGATGTCGCGTCTTCAGGGAAGCAGTGCAGAGCACGGCAGACCTCGCTAATGGGAATCTGTTGCTTGTCATCTCTGGCCAGGCCATCTCATCAAAATGTCAATAAGAGGAAAAGAGAAGTATAGAATTTCTGTTGCCTGCAGATAAGTGTGAAAGTGACTAAAGCACTTGGAGAGCAGAACAAATGCAGCATCTAAAAGGGGAGAAATAGATCAATGAGGGATTGTTTGCTTGAAATATGATTTCATACAAAGCTGTTTAGTTTCACCCTCCAGCTGAAAGTATAAAACAAAGTTAAAATGATGTCTAACCTTCAGCATCGAGCTTTGGAAAAGGTGGGGAATTAGATGGATCATGCCAGTGTTAACCCAAACCAGAACAGTTGAAGCTGCTGGTATCCTTACGGTTTATTCGGACACTAGGGCTAGATTTATGGTAGAGTAAATGATGGTGGCTGAGGGGTGCAAATGCCTTAAAAATGCAGCAATTCACTCTTAAAGTACTGCAAACGCAAAAATTAGAATAGCTGGAACAAAAAAAGAGACTAACACACACAAAAAAGAAATGCAAAGGACAAACTCTGCAAAGGAGAAACGCTGCAGTCACAGAGAGTAGAGGGTAGCAACATGCAAACATACTAAAATCATACATACATAAATCCAAAACTGGCTGCCAATATGCTAACACACAAAACGCATTCAAAGGAAGATGCTCCAGCTTGCAAAAACAGCTGCAAGTTAAGATAAGCTGTAAACTTGGTCTGCATAGTGAAAGTTCTCCAGACCACTAGGGGGAGATGATCATTAAGTCATATGAAAACATTACCTTGAATTAATGTCTATGGACCAAATACAGTATGTTGCAAAAGCATGAACAAAATATCTGCCTAGAGAAGATTTAGAGGACAGAAAGAAAGAAGTTTTCCTTCTAATAATTTTTAAAACAGTAATCTCTCTGAGCATCATTTTTATATCTTCATCAGGAGTCTGGTCCCATATAATGATGATTTTTTTGCCCTGTTGGTCTGGAGAACTTCAATTATGCAGCGCTAGTTTGCAGCTTTTATTAACCTGCAGTTATTTTTACATCGAGTGACAATTTCTTGTTTTGTGTGTTATCATTTATGCGTTTACAGCAGTTCTTTTGCTCCATGCATCCCTCTATTTTCTGGAATTGCAACAGTTCTCCTTTGCAGCATTTTTCCTTTGCGTTAATCTAATTTTCATGTTTGAAGTTGTTTTAGAACTTGATGTGATTTCATGTGTTTGCACTGCGTTTGCACGCCGCGACCACGGTAGTGAATGTCTGCCAGAAGAGGATGTAATGTCAAAACAGCACATTTACTCCTGTAAGCAGACTAAAGGTTGGTGTTAATGTCTGTTCATCGAGGACTTTAAGCAGCCAACGGTAAAGCAGGTAGTATTCTCTAGCAGGGTTTAGTACTTTCAGTGTGGTTTCCCAGATGTACTTTACTCTTAGCATCTGATTGGTTAGTCCAGTTCAGACTAGTTATATAAATCAGAGCAGCATAAGCTCCGCCTACTGCGTTTGATTTGATAAAGCCGTAATAAAATCTTAATTCATACTGTCTGACAGTGACTATCATCACAAAAAAAAAGATTTTTTTAGACATATTTAGTTTATTAAGATATTTAGCTTTGTGTTTTTTGTTTTTCAAATTAAAACCTTTAACTGATGAAATGGCTTTTCAAAGTCCAGCGCATTTGGACAAACTAAGTTTGAGAATAAAGTTCTGCGTCTGCATTTTATACTAACAGATGTAATATGTCAGACTTCATTTTGAGATTATTTAGGAAGAGGCGAATCAGAACCAAGCCTTATGGCTCACTGGATCTTTTCCAATCGTATGGGCCCTGCTTTTTGGACTGCTTGGCTGTGTAATAAAGATGCAATGCCCCATCTTTAGTCTCCTAGTGCTCGCCTTCCTGCCAAAAAAGCAGAGACAGGTCCTTGATGAATGTCTGGTTCATAACAGTGATGCGTCTAAGGGTTGGGGGTGTGGGGGGAGTAATGATTTAATCATTGTATAATGGATGGGGGACATCATTCAGGCTCCGATTAGTGCAGGTGTTTGCCACCCCAAGAATACTCAGGCTGATGAATCTTACTGTCGGGGCTGGAAGTGATGGTTGTGCTTTCGTCTGGACAGTGAAAAGCATACACAAGTTCTTTTTGAAGTGTCACAGATTCATCCACACCAGCGCATGCATAGGAATTAGCTCAAGGGTTAATTTGCAGAGCAAGTATTCAGCAGGGTTTGGCTCATGCATAATTTACATTTTCTTTCAATAAGCTCTCACCAAGGCTGCAGTTAACACTTCCTCTCATTACTAATTCTCCTGATATTTAGTTGATGACATTGGGAGTTATTTCATGAATGAAAACAGGGAAACGCAGGTTCCCAAAGCCAAATATTATGTCCTCCAGTGACAGATTTTAGTTTACCTGCATTTAAAAGCAGAATAGCTTCAGTACTATTAAGTTGGTGGAAAGGTGAGCCAGACTGAGTGAAAAGAATCTGTGATCACTAATTTTGACAGATTATTTTTAGACACAGTTGGAACTTGGACTTGACATAGACTGGGCTGCTGTCACACATTAAAACATGCTTCATGTGTGATGCATTGCTGCTATGGGAGTTTATTTTAGGATTTCTGTCTTACAGTATTGTCCTGTTTTTAGCTTTAAAAGCTGTGACTAGTGTCAAAGTTTATAAACTGTCCCTTTAAAAAGATCATGACACTGCCACCACCACGGTTAACTATGGGGATGACATGTTATCTCTTCCGCACACAGAGGCTTCTATCAAGGCTCACAATGTTGGACCCAGAATTCAGGCAGACAGACTCAAGTGATTTATGAGAAGCCTTTATTAGCTGCTCAGGGATGTTTGGCTCATCAGTTAGGACTCAATGACTGGAATCTCTGTAGAGGTAGAAACACAGGTTAGGGACCACGTAACTCTGATGGGGATCTATAGCGGACATGCGAGTCACTAACCTGGTTATTAAGTACAGTCTAAGCCCAGAGGAAGGAGTGGAATCCAGCCGGATGATTTTTTTTCACAGAGAGATCCAGGAGTAGAAGCCAAAGGTGCTGCAGAGCAGACCGACAAGCCAGCTGATGAAGAAGAGATCCAGAAGGAGAATCCAAAGCCATGTCAAGGAGAAAGAGGAAGTTCAGGCCAGGAGATCAGGGATCCAAAGAGATACCAAAGGGAAATCCAAGCCAGGGTTGGGAGACAGATCCAAGGTAGTTACCAGGCATAATCCTTTGGTGGTCCCTAGACAGGTCAGGCAAACAGATCAGACAGGATCAGGCACACTCAGTCCAGGAGCAGAAACTAGTCAAGATCAGGCAATCAGAAATTTGGGGTACACTAGAAAACTCTCACCTATGGCTTGAATAATCTGGCACTGATGGCCGGGACCAAGCAGTTTAAATAGGAACTGGAACAGGTTGATCTGATGAGTGATGATGAAAACTTGGCAGAGCTAGGTAGGAGGATGAACTAAATCAATAATCATGTTTTTAATGTATTTTTCAGGTGTTTTTATGCACCTTTTAAACATGACTGTTGAAGACAATTGATTGGTCAGGATTTTTGTTTAGAGATGCTATTGCACACCTCACTATTCCAATTTGTTGTTTTTCTCTACACAACAATGTTGTACTTGATTTGGTTTATCATATAAAGTAAAAAAAAAATGTATGAGTACGAAAGTATGATACAATTCTAGGGCTATTTATACTTTTAAAAGACTTTTAAGACAAAATGATTGTATGCTATTACTCATTTATATATATATATATATATATATATTTTAGAATTTTCGATATTCAGATAAAAAAATGCCTCTCACTCATGTGGTTTATCTTCCTTCTTTTTTAAAAAGTATTTCAAAAGATATGGTTCTGCAATAAAAAAGATAGAGAGCAACAAGGATCTATCATCTGTCGTAACTTTCTCTGCGTCTGCTTGACTCAGACAAAAAAAGGAATAACATAATCATGTTAAGGCCCCTAGTTGGTTCTCGCAGGGCCCTCAAGTTGTTCTGGATGAATGGAAAATGGAAGTGCACAAAAGTGTGCTCTGTGTGAGAGTCCAGCCTTTGAACAAAGCTGTAATTGGAGAGCTTGACAAAGAGGAGAAAAGAAAACAGAGAGCTTCTGGGACTCTCTGGCTTCCTAATTTGACTTGGAGACATGCTTTTTTGACATTCTGGGAAGAAGAGATGTAAGAAGAGAAAGAAAGACCTGCTGTTGTACCAGCTAGTTTTTAACTGCGTCTATTAGATCTAAACATGGACTTTTCAATTTGCTAGGCACTGTGTTGTAAACAGAACATAAGATGCTGTAAGATTCGGTAAAAGATTAAAATGAAATGCATTATAAAACAGTTGTAAAAACCCTTTACTACTTTCCATGAGATCTTCGGGACTCTATCCAGGATTCTTCTGGCAGTAAAGGATATAGGGTTTCTTGTCAGGTGACTTTCATTGTTTTAGGCAAACACAGTAAAGCAAGTTAAAATCTCTACATTTGTTCAAACATTTGGAAGCTTGAGTAAATAACCAGGCTAAATGATTCTATAATCTACCAATATTCATGTACTCCAGTCCTGGAGGTTATAGAGTTACATGCTATGTATAGTCGCCCTCTGACCAAATGTAGATGAGCCCTCAGTCTGAGGCAGAGACTGAGTCAAACTCTTGTCTGCATTAGTCTCTCCACTTAATCATATCTCACTGAGATGCATTGTTTCATTTCTGACAAGTATAAAATGTCAGTATAAGATGTAAAACAGAATTAGAGAGCTTCTGTTCACTGCAAAGCAAATCACTATCATAAACATTTGAAACATTTGAAACATTCTTTGTCATTCTTCTTATTATTGCACAGGTCATTTTTCATTATTTATTGTTCTTCCACTGCTTGGAATGTAACAAGTTTACATGAGCTGATCAGTTAGTCAGGCTATCTATTCATGTAGCAATCTACTTTTCACTGGTTGTTATCCAACCAGGGTTTACATTAGCATTGAGGGGACAGCATTTCCCCATTGTTGC
>NW_015150789.1:378436-386251 GCF_000732505.1 Cyprinodon variegatus
GAGAGCGTGCCGTTCACAGACACCAGAATGAACGAGTTCACAATAACGTTCATCAGGCAGTAATGCAGTACGTTCAGTTCACGTTCGCCCAAAATATGAACAACTTCATGAACTTTCGTTCAATGAACGCGTTCAGGCACAACACTGTATATATATATATATATGTATATAACTAGAATCTTTCAGCTGAGTAGAGTATGACTCCAAATCCAGATCTAACATCAATATATATATATATATATACAGTATAATCTTTCAGCTGAGTAGAGTATGACTCCAAATCCAGATCTAACATCAAATATTTCTGAGGCAGGTTTCATGTCTGAGTGCAGTGCTGAAGCATGTCTGCTTTAAGAGCTTGGCTCAATCATTTCTACTAACAGAATATGGCTGAAACACGTTTGAATTTGAAAATAGAAGAAGCCAACGTTAGCTGCATTAAACCTGCCCTCCCAATGTACGGGCATCTTTAACAATTTCTCACCACATGACAAAGAACCTGAAGATTATTTACTGTGATTCTCTCACATCCTGAATCAGCTTCATGTAGTTAATGCTTGTAAAATAGAGGGGAAAGGGGGTGTGGTCTTAGAGGTGTGATATGTATTTCTGTAGATTGAATGGATGCTCTCTATTCCAGGAACCAAAATGTCCCTACCCATAACCCCCCATTGTTCTCCCACCAGAGCCACCCTGATAGATGTTGGTGCAAAAAAGGTCCTCTGCTAAAGGACTTGCTTGCCTGAAGCTCGTCTTCCCCACATCTTATAGGGGTGGATGTAAGGACCACATGAGGGACTTGCTGATAAAGTTATGTAGAGAATAAGTGACAGTCTGCTTACTTATTCTATTCCATAGTGACTCTATCCTGATCTTGCAGAGACTCCTGGACACGTGATAAGTAGATTTATGAATAAGCAAGCCAACAAAGGTTAAAGTAATAAATATGTGAATGTTAATGGATGAATTGGAAAAAGGAGGGATTGAAAAAGCAGAAAAAAAGAGGAATGAAAAAAGTCAGAAGGGCACAGAGGATGATATGATGCTGGTTGAACGAGCCTCAGCCTATCCATCCCTCCAGGAAGTCATGCAGCTTCTCCTCTCTGTTCTGAGGAGGCTGTGTCACCATGGCAACCTCACCAGAATCTGCACCCATCACCCAGCTCACCGGACTCTGCCATACATACGCATGCATGAATGTATTTTTTGGAAAGATACTGTGTCATGTCCGCTGCAAAGGTGCTTCCTCTTCTCCTTGTTGTGTGTGTGGGTGGGTTTCTCTTTCTGGGACCGAATGCATGCATGTGTGTGCAGGGCAGGAGACACACACACACACTCACACACAGCCATGCACACAAAAACAGAGCCTTGCATTTGCTATTTGTACTGCAGGCTTTATTTTTAGCACGTGGCACTTATATAATCAGGGTGACACTGGGGGGAAATAAAAAGAAGGAGAAAAACATCTCCACTATTTTCTTTGCCCCTTTGTCTGCCACTTCTGCTTTCTGTTTTTCTCTATCTCCTGCTGATCCATTTTGTTGTTTCTTTAACTATCTTTTCTTATCTCTTTCTCCTCTGCTCGTATTCGTTATATATTTGACTCCATTTCATCTCACTTTTTCCGCTCCTCTGCCTGTTTCCCCCACACATCTGTCTCCCTCGCTTGTTGCCTCACCATAGCAGCAGATAAAAAGAAATGCATGGAGGTGAAAAGGCATGGGGTAAAAATGCTGAAACAAATAATTAACAAATGTTTAAGGGGGTGATAATTTGTGGATGTACAGTAAGGACAACAATGAGATTAATAGTTATATATGCAATAGCAGACGCTGTAAGAGGCTGGTGGAGAGCATAGACGAGCAGACAGCTTCTCTCCTCAGGAGAAAACCAGGGAATCATTCCTAAACTCTCTTGTCTGGAGCACTTTCCCTTCTTGTCTGCCTCCATGTTGGCCGATTCCTTACGGTAATTTGAAAATAGATGACATTTCAGGATTCATTAGTAGGTTCAGTGCAGAAAGGCCTTGTGCAAGCCTGCAGCCAAGGTGATGGGGATAGGCCACTCAGCCTGCCTCCTGTTACATTCAGCAAATCATAGCTTCACTCATAAAGTGCCTCTCAGAGGACTGACGTCATGGTTTACTTTGGAAGTAGCTGACATTTGCTGCAGAGCCGCAGCCGCCTGTTTGATGTGATCAAGTGCTCCTAAGCTGAATGGCACATCTGAGGAGTCATCAAAAAGTGGAGGTATCTGCTTGTCCGCCTGCTTCGTCTCTGAGGAAAAATGCTTATGTCCTGATTTATGATTGCTTTCACTTGGTAAATGGCTGTGGATCATACATGACAGGACTCAGGCGCTTTGGTTGGGGGTTATAAACATGTGATATCTCACTTGGAGCGCATAGTATAGCTCTTTAAATTTAAATAAATGTGAATGAGCTCTAAGATTATCTTGGAGGAGCTAGATACTTAAATACCCGACCAATGAGCAGACTGGATGATTTCATGTGGTTTTCAGTGACAAGTTTTGGTTTACTTTGAACCAAACCTCTTGAGAAAATAAACTATAGATATAATATTAATAAAGAAATGACAAACGTGCTTTGGTTGTGCAGTGGTTAGCACACACGACCCATATACGGAGGGCTTAGTCTTCGATGCGGGCGACGTTCCAATCCCACCTGTGGTCTTTTCCCGCATGCTGTCCATAAAAACAGGATTAAAAACAAAAAAAAAACAAAAAACAATCCTACTTGCCCAGTGTTAATTTATTAATTCAACTGTATTTTAACAGCAAAATGATAACAGCTGATTTATTTTGTAAATAATAATGAAGTCGTGTTTGACAGTTTTAAATTAAATTGATTGTTGTTCGTTGATCAACAATAAGTCACTGTAGGCTAGATTAACAGTCCCGAAATTAAACTGTGTATGCTCATTCTATTTGTATTTTTATTATTTAAAAAAAAATATATACCATGACATGTCACATAGTTTTTTAACCTTAACCTCTACGCTTTGGAAGTTGATTTATATTTCATTCATTCTCTTTCATCAACAAATAAATCTTATTTTGATTTAGCCGGATTCTAAATTTATTCTCTTTTACCCGATTCCATGACTGAAAGGCTACCAGATGAGACAGTTTTATTTGTGGACACTTTTTTTTAGCATGTAGAAGGTTGGCATTCCTTTTTTTTCTCTAAGCACATCTGCAGAAAAAAAAAATAAAATAAAAAATAGCAGCCCTGGTGTCATTTAGCAAAACGGATATGTGGTATGATGAGGAATAAGGTGCTGTGATGACTGAATGAATACTCGACCACTTCATCCCTCTACTGTTCATTCCTGCAAGCAGCAGGATGATGCTTAGTACGAACAAAACAGGGTGAAGAAACATCCCAGCATAATCTTTTAGTTTCAAGAGTCAGGATATTATGGCTGGAATAAACTTTGAGTCTATGTTAAGCATAAAGCCGAGAAGGATGCATTTATCATCAAAAAAGGGTCCCCTGTAGAGTGATTTATGTGCATAGGAGCTTGAACTGCATTAATGCGTGCCGCATTGACACAGCATTCACTTGGATTTTTCTGTACAAATGTAAATGTCATAGTTGTTTACCGAGTAGAAAAGCCGTAAAGTTTGTTACTCCTGAGACAGCTTTGCTCGGATCAAATTAGTGGAAAAAACAGCATTAGGCATTAAACCTATTCCTTTCGCTTTTTAATTAAATTTCTTAAAGCACACCTCTTTTGAAACACATCACCCTGCTATATGGTTGTGGAGGGCTTGATTTATGGGATATTTTTATGGAAATTGAATGTGGCTTTTTTGCACATTCACATTCCCCTCAGGGTATCTGCATGAGTCCACTGACACATGCATTCTGATGGATTTAAATATCAGTAGTCTAAGATGGGTAGTCATGGATTTATCAGCTTTTTAAAGATGCATCTTTCATATGAGGGCTTTAAAATATTTTTAATTTGCATCTCCTTATTCAATGCAGGACCGACATGACAAATGCAGGTCCCCGGCAGCATCCTTTGTCAAAATTTTAAATGTGTGAACAGCTTCTACCTTCTTGCGTCTGGCTGCTATGTGAGGCAATATTTAGAGGCAAAACTGTTGACTTAGAGGAGAAGGAAGCTGTCAGATTAATGATGAAGAGGGGCCATGAGAGGTGGGTGAGGAAGCGCAAGAAAATAGATGTGGCGACTTCACACTTCACCCGACTGAGGCGTGCATGTTGAATTTGAAGTGGTGCAGGTTTAACTTAGGTGCTTTCTCTGTGTTAATCCAGTGTCTGTTCCATTGCTTTTGTCATTTTCTACTGCAGACAAGTCTAATGAGAGCAAACAGGCAGAAAATATTTGAATTTTTAACAGCAGACATGCGTTCTGACTGGAGGTGGAGGCAGAATTAGATGGAGAAGAGACACTGGATGAAGAGGATGGAGAAGGAAGAAGAGTAGAGAAGCAGGAATATTCTCTCCTTTTGTTAAAATCTGTGACAAAGAACATAGCATCACACTTATAAAAGACATTTATGAGCTTTCTGCTCTTGATTGATGTTGGCTTCAAACCAACAACCTTTTTACCAACTTTGCACAGAAAGCTTTTTTTTTCTATTGGAATAAGTTTGAGGGAGTGCATAAAAAATGGATTACATAAATTGAAATAGGAAGTTTAAATGCATAACTTGGTTAATATTAGGTGAGTCAGGATAAAATGTAAAAACTTTCCATGCTTTCTTGTGTTACAACTAGTGTTGTCCCGATGCCATTTTTTGGCCCCGATACTAATACCTGATACCGGGCCGTGCATTATTGGCCGATACCATCAGTTTGAAACTGATGTGTGTATAAATGAAGAACTGCAGACTACCTGGATGTAAAATAATTTCCATCATGGCTTAATAAAGCTGCTGCCTTCCTTTGAGAAGCAGGAAAAAGACTAAAACAAAGTGAATCCAGTAGAACTTTTTATTGCCTACCTGGAATGACAATAGTTGAAGAAACGTTTGGATCTCAAAATGGTATCGGTGCCCTATTGGTTGGTACTCGCCGATACTGATACCACCATTTACAGATCTTTGCTGGTAGATGCTCTTCAACAAATCTGACTGAACTTTAGCAATTTGGAATAGAAAGAATGGGTTAAAGAAAATCTGAATGTGTAAGGAAACACATAACTGTAAATGCACCAATTCTGCATGACCACAGGCAGGATCAAACAAGACGCAGCAGCACAGCTGATACTGCTTAGTGATTACACCATGATGATGCAGTAAAAACGTCTGACCGACGATCTGCTAATTTATATTTAGTCTAATCTTGTGTTGTTGACGAAAACTCAAATCTATGAGTTTTAGTCATCAAAGATCCAAGTTTAGCGCATCAGTTTTCATTGTCACGAAAAAAAGGAGCGTCACCTAAATGATTTCCTCATCAAGATGAAAACAACACTGCATGCATGTAAACATCCCTCATTTATGAAATCTAAATTGAGTTTATCCTGCAGATTTAAGCTGGTTTCACTGAAATGTCTTTTAAATTTGCAAAGCCAGTTCAGACATTCCCCAGAAACTTGCTGCTGTAATTGCAGAAATCATTGGTTCTACCAAGTATTGAGCTCTTTGTGTTTGTCTATCAATGTCCGATTAATACACGTTGCATTACATACAGCTGGAAGTCATAATTTGGAAACATTTCTAGGCCTAAAAATCCATTTTCAGCGTATTGCTCGACGTGAAACCATCACTTTTGGCATATAGCATATTTTTGGTATCCTAGTGCATCTATTTCTCCAACTCTGTTGCTTGTCCACTAATTCACTGGAGGGAAAACAACACAGCAAATTGGGTTAAGAGTTTCACTGTGAATTATCCAAATATGTTTATGCCCCAGTTGCACATGTCTGCTGAAGTAGAAGATGATGGGAAACTTGAGGGATCACAGTGTTGATGCTGCACCACTCACTCACTCACTCACTCGCTCGCTCGCTCACTTCTGCTCAGTGAGGATAATCAGATGGCATGACTCTGTGCACCATTTTACATGCCTTCAGGAAAAGCAGTGTACTGTTGTTGTAAAAACAATCAGCTGTGCACAACTGATGGATATGGTTGTCCACAACATTCGTCTTTCAGCTACGGGGGTGAACAGAAAGTAAATCATGCCATGCTCATCTAAAACTATAATAATCCCTGCTTTACTCAACTCCGCCTCAAGCAAGAGTCAAATAATGATAAGCAGAGAGCATTAAAAGATAAAATGTTTGTGCACAATTCATATTCTAAACCAACTCATAGCTTTCAGCTCACTGTGAAAACCAGCAAATCTTCTCGTTGTTTACGCAGATTTAGATACAATCATTTACACGGCTTTTATTCAATATGTCTTATATGTTAAAGGAACTGTTTGACTTGTGGCCTCTTTAAACTGGTGGTATATAAGCTCTCAACATATGCATTGTGGGTACACAAGTAATATAACAGACAATATTTAAGGGAAAATAGCTTAATAATGAAAAAGAGGTTTTCTTATGTTTTTTTAAGAACCACTCAACCTGTAATGCCAGGATTAGCATCACTGAAAGAAGCTGGCAACTGAAATCTGATAGCAGAACTTTAGACCAACAGACAAGTCTTGACCAATATTCACATTGACCATAAGCATGATATACAGTGCAAAATATAATAAAGGAATTGACTATATGAAATCATGTGTCAAACCCACATTCGCTCCTCTAGATTAAATCCTGTTTGGTCTGATCAGATTTCATGTCTGTTTTCTAACAGCAGCTTTTTAGCTTAGTTAGCTCTGGTGTTTAAGCAGAGCTCAGACTTCAATAAAGCAGGGCTTTCTGTGTCTCGTTTGGGGATAAATCGGACATTCTCAAGTTACATAGCACACAACTTACATTTCTGAGAACATCCGCCTGCAAGGACTGCAACATAGGCGGTTCTAGACAGGAGCCGACATGGGCCAGCGGCTCTGTAGAACTGGTCCCGGCCCCTGTTTGATATAAATGGATTTCTTATGATGACATACATGAGGAGAAACTGTCTCTGAAGGGTCCATTAGACCGTCTTTCATTCAATGTTGTCATTCTTTTGTCCCGTTAACCTATGTATTATGACTCGTCCCACCTAACACCCCTTGGTAGATTCAGTCTAGAACCACTGAGCATCACACGCACTAAGTGCACCACTTTGAACTACTAAACCATTTGATATATCACAACTACAGCAAATACTTGGATAAAAACTTACACATTGTAACGCCAGTGACCCTAAAAGTAAGTTACCTACTTTTGATTACAGATAAAGGGGTGTTGGGAAACCTCCCGTTATGCATCCCTTTGTCCTTTCACATCAAAATTCAATCCAAGCTACTCGGCAGTGTTGTAGTAATCGAGATCGGTCTTGGTCTCAAAACCATTTTTTGATGGTCTCGGCCTCGTCTCGGACTTGACCGCATTTGGTCTCGGTCTTGTCTCAGGCGCTGAGGACTCGGCATTTTATTTCAAGACCTGTCGAGACCACAACTGTGGAAATAACGCTAATCATCAGAATATTATCAGTTTCTTTAAGATCCTTCTTTTTATTGAATGCTTGGATTCAAATCCAAGCAATAACCTCATAGTCTCATTGGTAAAAGCAGTGAAGGAGATCAATCTAGTTTTTCAACAAATTATCTGTCTCATAACATATTTTCACAACTTGGTGACAGATATAGATTTATTTAAGAAAATTTATATAATATAGCTTTAATCTGTATATGAGAGAGAAACAAGAGAAATTATTGGC
>NW_015150789.1:387312-391009 GCF_000732505.1 Cyprinodon variegatus
CATAAAAATAAGTAGTAAAGTAAAGTAAAAATATCAGAAAAATCTACTTGAGTACAGTAACGAAGTATTTGTACTTCGTTACTTCCCATCTCTGGAACTGACTATATGAAATCATGTGTCAAAAGGTTAGCTTAGTCTTTACAAAGAGAAAAAAATGTTTGATTCATTTAAATGAAATTAAATATGTTTGGTTGGTTTTAATGCAGGTTTTAGAGAAATAGTTCCATCCATCCATCTTCTGATGCTTTCAGGGTCACCTGATGCCGCCTCCAGCAATCTATGATATCAGGCGAGGTTCAACCTGCATGGGGGGGCAAACCACAGCAAGGCCTTTGAGTAATTAAATCTAAAGAGTAGATTTAATTACTCAAAGATGACTGGTAATACATTTTAAAAGACTGCAATACATTTTTCAAATATGGTTTGTTATGCATAAGGACAAACATTAACTAGAGAACAAGTAGAGGTTATTTTTTTTTTTTCGTTTTTCAGTTATTAAAAAATCTGAAGCTTAACTTAGACTTGCCTCTCAAAGATTTGAGACTTGACTTTGGAAAAATTACTTTTACGGATCTCTGCCAGTTGGTGGTGGTTAGATTGATATATTCACTGATTCAAAAAACATCCCAAACAAATAACAGATTTAGAGTTTTCTACCTATAGCTCACCTGTAAGGCCCAATAAAGGCAGAAATAGAAAATTCTGTAAGTAAAGAAAAAAAAAAGAGATGATTCTTATTCTTATCTTTCTTGTGCATTTATAACTTGTTTAGATGGCATTTTTTTATATATATTTTAGTTGTTTAACTATTTTTTTTATTTACCTTATCACATTTTTAAAGATATATTTACCTTGGAGTTGTGCAGTTTTATAATTCCAAACTTTGAGCCGTGAGATAAGAGGACTGGTGTCCATGTGGTTCCAGTTCCAGTGCTTTGCTCTGATTCTGCTCATGTGGGTAATGATGTTTGTTCAGCTGCGCAGTTTCGTTCATAACTCACTGGTCAACTGAACGGTTCATGACAGTTTTTGTTTATTTTTATTTTTTTCTCTCTAAACAGTAGGAGAAAAAAAAATCCATTATTGTTGGATTTAAAAGTAGAAATGGAATCCAAAACGAAACCCAGAATAGTTGCGTAATTCCTTCAACTATAAACATAAATCAGCTCCAAAAATAAACTTTCAAAAACTATAGTTTTTATTTTGCTTCATTTTGCTTTTTTGAAGTCATTTATTTTTCTTATCATTCCAAGTCCTTTCTTCAAATTCACAGCAGCTGGTTTCAAACTTTAAGCGACGCCTTCTATGACTAAATAACCAGGTAATGAATTGAAACACAAACCAACAAAGCACTTTGTCATAATTTGCTGCGACTGCATTTAAAAAGCTAACTCTAAACGTCTCAACATTGGTCTGTATCCATGTTGTGCCACCATAAAGCTCTGCTAAGTAACTTCAAGGTGTATCCATTGCTGAATGAGTCATTTAATCTAGTTAACAGTCCAAGCTCACCTTAAACAAGAGAGACAGGATGTCACAGCTCTAGGCCCCCTAGTGGCTAAATTACACAGTGTTGATTTAATGCAGATGAGGGTGTTAACTAATTGAAGATATAGTGGAGCATGTTCTTTTTCCAGGTGGATCGTCAGAATAAGTGGTCCTCTTAATTGTCAATCATTCTGGTGATATGTTTACGTAAGGCCATCCTACGTGCTCGTCCCCAATTTCACTAATGGGTAGGGAGTCTGGCATAATGGAAAAATGGCAAATCTTCTTTTGGAAAGTAAGCTTGTATAAGCGATGCAAAGAGCACCTTTTAAACACGTTTAATAGGCGTTGCCTGTCGGGATCAGGGTTGTGCATGTGCTTTTGAAGGCGGGTCTTTTAAAAATCCATCACTATAAGTTTAAATAAAGGTGAAGTAGCAAGAGGACCGGAAAAAATAAAAATAAACAAGAATTTGTAATATGAAATACATGTAAAGTAATGTAAAAGTTTTACCAACATCTGTCCTGATTAAAGGAAGTATTTATTTTTTAGAACATCCAATTTGCATCTAACTTTCTTTTAACACTCAGTGTTTCATATCTAAAGGGACGATCAAACTTCAGGTACAGTTTACTTCAGGAAGTTATTAAAGGAGATTCAAAGTGTTGTTGAAACTGATTTAGGATTTAGCTTCTTTTCTGTGTGTGGAACTGAGGTTAGATCTTTGCGCTTGCAGAGCTGCTGAGAGGTGTGAGTTCGGCTGACCAGTCAACATGTGTACCAAGGACCTGAGGAAAGAAAACAATCTTGTCCTTCATGACAATGTTAGAGGGTGTTGGGAGCGTTTGGGCGACAGGAATATTTTTAAGGCATGTCCAATCTCTGTACGACCAAAACAAGAGCAGTGGCAGCCTAAAGTCAAGCTTGTTCTCTGTAAGGATGGACGCTGCTCTCACGGATCTCGTTAGTTTTGCTTACGGACACAATATCAGAGCATTTTGGTGAGGTGAAAAGTTTATTTATCTCAGGAACTCCAGGTTTTTTTTTTTGTTTTTTTGCAGTTTTGTTTGCCATTCTCAACCAATGACACTCTGCAGACTATGGAAAGATTTGCTGTTTTCCATAAATCTTTCCTCTTTAGTTCTCTTTAGGACATAGTTTTTAATTGGGAAAATAATCTTTTGTATGAGGCTAGAAGTGAGAGGATGTAACTTGGTACTTTCTTTCCTTCTGGCAGCAGGAGGAAAATATAAACACATCATAGTGGGAATACAGTGAGCAGACATGCCTGATTTCTGGATAGAGGGTCTCCGTTTTGGCTGATCCAGCTCTAGTTAAAGGTTTAAGTGGAGATTTCCCTGATTTTGCATAAATCATAAAAACAAGACAGGACAAATATTTGCATGTAGACAATTGTTACCGTAGATGGAAAGAAAGCGCTAATCAACATGTTCCCAATGTTAAAACTGAAAAAAATAGGACTGGGGTGTATTTTATTTTAAAAGTACGGAAGAGGATTAGGGCCACTGAAAAAAAAAAAAAAAAAAAGTTAACAGATTTTTTTTATTTTATTTCAGTATAGTATGGGAAAAAAGTCAGAATTCTGACTTTTTTCCCATGTTAAACTGAAAAAAAAAAAAAAAAAATAACCCTAATCCTCTTCCGTATAAGAGAGATTTGGACCAAAATGTAAAATAAACAAAGATTTTTATGATAGCACAACAAACAAAAGTAGGGACAAAAGAACAGGAAATAGTTGTGGCTTAAGTGAGACCCTTGACCTTCGGGTTGAATTTTCAGAGCTCGTCATGTGCTGTTTTGCTCCTCTACTGCAGTGATTTATAAACGCCTAAAACTTCGAGGTTTAGGTGTGTTTTGCTACTTAGTTTGGACACAAAGAAGCACAAACAGCATGAACTGAGAATGAAGAGGGGGAGATAATCACTTGTTTAAAAGTGACATTCTTCTTTTCTATAAGCTTGCAGCTGTGCATACAGAAAGTGCTAAATAGCACTTAGCATATTTGAAGAAAATAAGAAATAATTTGAAAAAAGCTTATTTTATTAATCAAATAGAAAATGTTCACTATGTTTTACATTTTAATCTATAACATGATAAATATTTTGTAAGATAGATAGATAGATAGATAGATAGATAGATAGATAGATAGATAGATAGATAGATAGATAGATAGATAGATAGATAGATA
>NW_015150789.1:391484-398476 GCF_000732505.1 Cyprinodon variegatus
TCTGTTCATTAGAGCTTATACTTCAGTACAAAGTAAATTGTCATATGCAAGTTATAATCTGCTGCTGTAGTTCTAGTCTCAGTCATAAACAACTGAATAAGCCATAGAAACCCATGAGTTATAGAGCTTGGTGCAGTTTAATTTCATTAGTACAGTATTTTTAAGGCGGCATTTTCTTTAGCCTTTTAATAAAACAGGAATTGAGATATTTACACGTTTTTTTTTTGTCTTCTTTGATTCCTATTGTATAACACTCTGCATTCACCTTGGAATAATATTGAAGAAAGAAAAGCTTATTCATGTCCGTCATCTTGTTGTTTCCCAGATTTGGGTTAAACATGACATGACAATGTAACTGTACAAATTCATTATTCTGCTGTTTCTGAAAAATCGATTATCGGAGCGCAGTTCTGTTCACGCTTCTTAGCCACTTTTTCTTTTCTTTCTGTATGACTTGTGGTAAAAGGAAACTGTTCAATGCAGTAGTCATAGCAAAGCTCTTGGAAGGATGAAGAGACAGAATTTTAACAAGACGGTTCTGTGAGACTTTGATTTGGCCTACATATTACCGTCAGCAGGGATGCAAATGCGCTCACAGTAATTATGCTACCATGCAGAAATTCATCAAGTACAGCATGTCCCCTTGGTTTATCTCATTAACACCGAAGTTTCCATATCAGCATCTTGGTGTTTTAAGTGCATATCACTGTCATAGTAAACGGTCCTGTTTCATTCAAACACATAAAGCACCTTATGAAAAATAACATTTCTACAGTAATGCTTTAGTTTGTAAGGTTCAGCTGAAGGATTATAAAAACATTTAGACAGGAGTCAACGGGGCCCACTGCCCATCTAGAACTGGTTCTGGCCCCTTTCCTTTTTAAAATGCTATTTTTGTTGTTGTCAGTTTTTGTAGAAAGAAATGTAGTTTACCCTGATTGGAGAAGCTATGTTAGACAATTTGAAGATAAATGAAGATAATTTAAGATCTTATTCCATTTTATTCTATCTTTTTTCAAGTTCAGAATATCTGATTACCTTAATTTAAGGGCAAAAATACATATAATTAAAATTCATTAATTTGGTAAAATATTTTATTGACCTTCTCAAATTGGGGGCAAACAGATTTATTTTTTGAAATTTGTTTAAAATATTAAGATCAGCTGTTACAGTTTAATAATAAATTCATTTCTTATGATGTGCTGACAAAAGAGGCCTTTATTAATTTGTAGCTTTAACAATTAGCTTTAAGACAGTTATTGGGGCATTAAAGTCAGCTTTAAGGTTTGTATCAAGAACTTACCACAGCTTTCATCTGCTGGATCACAGGTTTTTACCCCTGGCTTTGTGGTAACTTGAAGGTATAGTGGAGGATTTTTGCAACTTTTTTAAAAGACCCACCCTCTCCACTTTAAAAAAAATGCACATGCACAACCCTGTACCTGCTCATACAAGCTTACTGTGTCCGAGCATCCGCCCTAACCACTAAATTCCTCAATCACTATATAGAGCAGGGACTTTATAGCAAACACAGATGATCACGAGTTTTTGCTCCATGGTTCACGTACCTTCTCCTCCACCGCATGGTGCCTGCGCCATCTTTGTTATTAGTCGCTGCTGTCGGGTAGCTTCAATGACTATCTGAAACCGTAGCTCACCACAGATATACGCCTGATGGTGCGCAGTGTGCAGAAAAGATAGAAAAGAGCACATAGGACGGCCTTATGAAAACTTATCACCAGAATGATTGACACTTAGGAGGACCACTTATTTAGGTGATCCATCCGGAAAAAGAACATCCTCCACTCTACCTTTAATATTCTAAACCACGTGCTCTTACCCTTTTGTTTGTGTGTGTTTGCTATTTTTTTTGTCTTTGTCCTACATGAAAAACCCTGTCCTCACCCTGCCCTCTAGTGAATTAAATCTAGAATCCCTACTGGTTATAAGTGGTCAATATCTGCAGCAGATAACGCTTAATTTAGTATGAATCCCAGTCAGTTGGTCCTGAAGGATAGAGCTTCTGGAACAGCTTGTCAGCAAGTGACCAAGACCAAAATTAGAAAACTTCATTCTCAACATCAATGCATGTTTGGCAAAAACTGCTTTATGGCCCCAAATTGTTTTAATATCTGCACATGGTGCTACTTTCATGTGTAAAAAATGGAGACAGAAGACTGTATGGAACATGTAAAAAGAACGAAATGTGTGCAGCATATCCTGGCAGAGACTGTTTTATGCAAAGGTTTAAAAGCAAAAAAAGAGTAGAGGTCTATGCAAATGCTATTGTTTTAATTTCTTATCCTGACCTGTTTTTCTCACCTGAAAAAATAATAATACTTTAACTTCTACACTGTATATAGTTTCATAATAAACTGAGAATCTAATTGGCAGATGATGTTAAAAACATTTATTTAAGATATTAAGATCCTGTTTTTGAAAAAACTATGCTTATTGCGCTTTTCTGAACTAATAACCAATAGGTCATAAAATCAGCTTCTATATAGAAATCATAGAAATATGTTTTAATAAGGTTTAACAGGTCAATCAGACATCTGCAGATGATTCAGAATCCTGCTGCCAGCATGCTCACCAGAACTAAGAAAGTAGAGCACAGCACCCCAGTTTTTAATCCATTTGACTGTATGATCTGGTTGAACTGTGAAGTGCCTTGAGATGACCTGTGTTGTGAATTGGCGCTATAGAAATAAGCTAAATTGAATTGAATTGAAGTTGTGACTCTGACATCCCTGATTTGCACAAACAAATCTGGAACAAACTCTTTGTAAATTGTAAAAGCGCTGAAATCCTCAGTTTCTTTTAATCAAGATTAAAAACTGATTTTTTTAGAATAACCTTTGACTTTGCATTCTAAGCATTATCGTTGAACTTTCCTGTCCAATTCTATGTTTCTTTTTCTTATATATAATTGTTATATTTTAATCATTCACTCCTTATGTCTGTAATTACTTTTTGTTGCCTCTGTAGTTGACTTTTCTTTTTCTTCCTCATGCACCTTAAATCATCTGACGACTAAAATGTGGTATAAAAAAAAATCCTGTCTTGCCTTGTTTATTATATCTTGGTGCTGTTGCTGTTTTTTTTAATCAGTTGGTGAAAAAAATATTGATCAATTAACCTAAAGAAAGCATAATTGAAAGGACTGCTAGTTCCTTAATTTAGTCTCACATAGTTTCTGTTCTGATCATCAAGTTATCTTCTTTTCTTGAGGGTTGGTTTGTTTTAAATTTGTCTGTTTCTTTTTGAGTAACACAGAACCGAGTGTATGCAGAGCATATGCCAAAATGGCCACTATTGACTTTATTTGAACTGACATAAACAGCAGTGCTCCCCCCCCCCCAGGTTTACAGGAATTAAGACATCCATTATGATCTCCACTTTCCTCTCACAACTGCCTGTTTCTGCTGTCTCCATATTTGACAGAGTAACACTGAGAGTCTAACCAGATTATATCAGCGGGGCTTTCAGCTCAGTTAGGTAGCCTGCTCTCTTCTGCTCACCACAGCTCTAGCCTCCCAGCATCAAACCTCTACCTTTAAAAATGATCTGCCTTAAACATACTAATGACCAGTCCGCCTTTATTTTCTATGGCACAAGTTTTCACACCAGTGTGTAGCAGACTGGACCGTCCAAGCAGCTAAGGGAGGCCATAGGTTTTTTGTGTTTTTTTTCTTCTAAATATAGCATTCTCTGGCATCTCATTAAAAGGTTTTGAGATTTGTATGATTCTGTGGTTTTAAAAATCATAGGTCGAGTTCCGTAACTACTTCATTATTTAGAGCCTGGGACATTAGGTGGTGTGCGCATTGGGAAGAAATTCTGCAGTACACAGAAAAGAATAGTGTAAACACAGGAACAAGAAGGAAGAGAAATGCCCCATTCTTATAAATAAGATATATAACACAGTTAGCCTGACCTTCATGGGTGAGAGTAGGGATTATTATGAAGGCTTATAGTGACTCCTCTGCAGAGGTGTCCAGTAATGAAGTACAAATACTTTGTTACTGTACTTAAGTACACTTTTTAGGTATCTATACTTTACTCCATTAATTATTTTTCTTCCTACTTCTGACTTATACTCATTACATTTTCACACAAGTATCTGTACTTTCTATTCCTTACATTTTTAAAACAAACGTTACTCGTAACTCTTGGCTTCGGTTTAATGTTTCTAAATCTTTATTTCCCGTCATGTGCTCCATCCAATGCAGATCATTGGCTCCGCCCACATCTAGTGAAAACTAGTGTGATTGGATGAGTCATAGAACGCAAACACTCATTGGTTAGCTAAAGGAAATCATCAGAAGCAAGCAGGTGTTCTTCAACAATTGAGCTTTTAATTCATATAGTGGCATCTGGCTGTTTTTATTTTAAAGGTTACTTTATACTTTTATACTTTAAGTAGGTTTTGGAGCGCATACTTTTTCACTTTTACTTGAGTAAAGAGGTCAAGTTGATACTTCAACTTTTACCAGAGTGTTTTTAAACTGCAGCATCTATACTTCTACTGAAGTAACAAATGGGTGAACTTTTCACACCACTGCTCCTCTGATACATTTGAAAGAGTTTTACGCCTTCTGTTTGTTTTATTGTAGTGCACTGCAAAAAAATTAAATCTAAATAAGTCATTTCTATCTTAAAATAAGTGTATTTTTTCTTGAATTAAGTATTTAAGTGAGACACTTTGCCAATGGAGCAAGACAATTTACACTTAGAATAAGAAAAAAACAATTGCATTTTCTTATTTCAAGTGCATACTATCTAGATACCTTATTTTAAGAGTAAAAATACTCTATTGGCAACTCATCTTATTTACCGGCTCAAATTAAGGGTAAATACCCTTAATTTAAGACATTGTCACTCCTTTTGAGATCGTTTTTGCAGTGTGGTTACACATATTGGGAGCTTTTGTGTTGATCAGGTTTCTTAATTATCCAACATGGAGCCTGTATTTTTTTAGCGTCATTTACCAAATTATCTATTCCACCCCAGTAGATGTATTTCCGCTAAAGTCATGGCTTCTTAGCCACATGTCTGTTTGTTGTATGGGAGTTAGAGAGTAAAGTTACTTGGTTTAGAGTTTGTGCTGTATGTAATAGAACAACCACAGGCGGTCCTAGCTCTTCTGTCGCTCCGGGGGAACAAACTCCCCCTGCCTTGACCCCCCCATCACCACCACCACCACCGTGTCGCATCACATGTAGGACTTTATAACTTTATCACTATTATTACTTTCCCATGTTGTTTGTTTACTTTATGAAGAGTTTCAATCATCAAACCATTATTTTTTTTTACTGTTAGCCAAATATAATAATCTGAAGCAGCAAAATGTAAAAGTTATTGATGTTAAACATTGAAGTTTCTGCTCACATTTGCCTTTGCTCGTTTTTCCTCTTCTTCTTTTCTAATTTTTCGTTTTTTTGCTCCCGACAGCCTTGACCTAATGAGGAATCTGATGCAGATATCCCCCTACATGGGAAGCTGCCTATTTTAGGAACCTCCACTGAGATTCTCACGTTGACTCTTTGTTGCTAAATGAAAGGTTTTGCAGTGGAAACTTTATTTTTTATTTTTTTATAAAATATTTTTAAAAAGTTTATTATTCAGTTTAATATTCAGACCCATTTTTTTCAGAAAGATACCGGTATTAATGAAACTTTTGTCATTGTTCCATTGTTTACATCCCTGACCTCTCTCTGATGGAGGTTAATCCCTTAAGCATGCACTCAGAATGAGACATCTCCAGCTGACTGGCAGGTTTTCACTTTGACAGGCTGAGGCTGCAGACACTTTCTATTTTTCACCCCTTATTCTCCACCTTCTCTCCTCATAGTTCCCCCTTCACTGCTGTGCTCCTGCATTTGACAGAGCCAGTACACCTAAGGTGCTGTGAACAGGTGTTGTTTCCCTGTCAGGGATCCCCGCATTGAAGGAGACATGAGGAATGGAAGTAGCATCGAGATTACTGGGAAATCAGGTCAGCTTCCCGAACATGCAGATATAAACATAGCTACACACCATCAAGAGTCTAAAAATAAGGGCTTCACTGAAGGGGCTGGAAAGGGAAATAAAATAACCGAAGGATCTGCAAAAGTAGAGGATGCCATGTGAGAACAGAGAGGAAAGATATGAAGGAAGGTAGGTCATTTACATTAAGCTGGGGAGGAAAAGTAGAGGTAGAGGAGAAGATGGGGAAGTGGAAAATAAGAATATGTGTAGAGAGAAGGTAAATTGACTGAACAGGACAAACCACATCTACAATGAAAGTCCCCTGCCTCCCCTCATTAAAGCCCCATGGTGAGCTGCCCCTTCCCTGACCTTTCTTCTCTCCTCAGGTGCTGACACTCAGCATTCCTGACAATCGCAGCAGGAAGGAAATGAGGAAAAGTTGGAGAGCTAAGAAATAGCAGCTATAGAACACAATGAAAGAGTCAGTATGTTTCTGATTTCTGTACAGCTTTGACCTGCCTTGATTTACCTTTACACAAATTCTTAGAACTATAAGAAGATAGAAAAATGAAATAAGTATGCTTTTTATTGTCAGTCTTTAGTCATTTATTCTGAGATCAGAGGCGACATCAGATCACCTTGTGAGAGCAGTCCTGGTAAAAACACTGTTTAGCTTTGATTTAATAGCAGAACAAAAGAGTGATTTAAAGGGCCAAGTCACAAACAAACGACTGTAGTAAAAAAAACAACAAAAACATTCCTCTTCCAATAAAAAACTATACCAAACATTCATCCTGATAACGTTTACATACTCCTTTTGATGCCTGAAAAGATTTTTGCACCGGGGACGATCAGTAGATATTAACTTTCTTTTGCCAACAACTTTCATTATTAAATTGGAAACTTGAGCTATGGTGAGTGTAATTAAGATCCTCAGAATAGAATTGCGATCACTAGTGTCACTCTTGGTAACAACCATGTATTAAAGCTGAAGTCTGTAAGTTTTTAAAAATCACTTTTTT
>NW_015150789.1:398793-402434 GCF_000732505.1 Cyprinodon variegatus
GTGACGTGAAACCTGTTTTTCTTCAAATTTTCAGTCGAAGTCTGCTCTCTTCTCAATGTTACAGACTTCAGCTTTAACGCATCCAGGCTCCTGCAGGTTTAGCTCCTGCTTCAGTGAAACTCAACATTCACATCATATTTAGACCCCTTCCTGTTTCTTACATCTTGTTTCCACCACGTCTTGCTGTGTCACTCTGTTCATTTGCTTCTTGTTAAAAGCTCAAAGGGATTGAAAAAGGACTTGAATACTTTCAGTCCTCCTGTTATGTACTGGAAGTCGTGCTCCATCTCACTCTCTTAATGCTTGTTCCATGAAAATTTTAATTCAGTGTAAAAAATATAGTTTTCACAAACAGCTTCTTCTGTCTGTGAACCTCCTCTGACTTCAAACACTTCAGCCAATATAAAGAAAACTGTTAAGTTTGTTTCTTCCCTCAGTTATACCATTCCCACCAAAGAGTGTAGTTGTAGCACAACAAGGTAGCACTTAAGCATCGTACCCAGACTGGGTGGGAGAAGAGTTTCCATCAGGCCAAGATCAGGAAACAAACAGGAAATGATTCTCTGTTCTCACTATAATGCATTGTGTTTGCTTTCTACTTTAAAGTTTCAGCTAAATACTTTTGATACTTAACACAAGAAAGGAAATACATACAAGTATGTATTTCAGTATAAATTTTCGGTATTTGGCAAAAAAACAAAAACAAAACAAAGCATTGCTGCTTAAATTTTTCTTCCGAACATGTTAAAGATCCAAAGGGCCGAAGTTCTGTAAAATCTGGACTCCTCAATGATCACCAAACAGATTTCAACTGAATAGTCAACTTTTTCTCTGAGGCTTATCCCCGAAACCTTTTCAATGAATGTCATGGCGAATAAGGAGAGTGATGGAACACAGGCTTGATAAGTTGAGTTCCTGCTGATTTTTCTTTTTTAATGTATTTTAGCAAGAGTGCTTTTCCTATCACTGCCTGGGAGAAGTTGAATGATTTCCAGGAACAGCCCTGTCTGGTTTTCGTCTCTCCTCTTCCTTAATGTCACATTCATCCTCAACAGGATATCAGTATGTTAGTTCAGCCAACGACCCGCCCACCTCAACAAAGAAACTGCTCGAGGATAGAAGCGTTAAACTATTACATGCATATTAAAACAAACAACTGTACTTTAAACTTGGAAAAAAAAGCAACACTGAAATGCACCCCGCATTATATACATGTTCTTTCAAATCATGAAACTGGAGCTTTGGAGCCATGACTTTTAGCTCTTAATTATTCTTCTATTCCGTTCTGTATATTTTTTGCGTATTTCCCACACTTTGGTCTCTCAGCATTGGGTAAAAGCCTGATTGTAAAGCCCTTCAGGCCAACACATCTCAGCGTAGCTTAGTTAAACTCATTTGAGATGTTTACAATTAACACTGACCAGCACCAATTCCCAGTGGCTCTTGATTAACCAATGTACTGATTGATCGCGTCAAGATAGACAGCTTCTCTTCATGTCAAGATAAATAAGCAATACAAGATTTTGTTGGAATCTGTGTTTGCACTTTTCTGCCTCAGAATTAAAACTATTTTGTTTACATTTTCACATTTGTTGTAGGGGCAAAAAAAGCCCAGTTTTTCACTACTTTTAACAATTTTTTTTTCTTTAATTAGCGAAGTATGTGAAATATTCCTTGGTTGGATAGCGCAATGCACACAAGCATTTCCTATCGTGCTGCAATAAGGGAGTAGTGTCAAAAGGAATTGCAAATATTTTGTAATGGTCTATTTTTCTTAATGTGTATCCAGGTTATGAAAAGTATAGTGGAGGATTTTCGTGAATTTTTGAAAACACTGTCACTCGCCACTTAAAAGAAAAACAAAATTGCACATGCACAACCCTGTACCCGCTTCTGAGAGGGAACGCCTATTAAATGCCTGACAAAGCGTGCAGGAGCTCAGTTCTCCTCGTGCACGCTCTGTTTAAAAGTTGCTGTTTGCATCGCTCATAAAAGCTGTCATGTTGGTACCAAGGTTTCTAACCCACATGCAGAACACACGGACTCAGAGGGAAAAGTTTCAACAGTTTATTTAGATACACAATGTTAATAAAGAACTGATTCGGGGGGAAACAGGTCCAAGACTGGTCACGACTGGTTTCTCTGCAGAGAGGGACAGAATGGTTAGCTGATGTCCAAGTATGCTCGCTGGTTGAATGAGTGAAGGTCTGTACCTGTTCAGTGGTTTGAGCTGAGCGGCAGAGGAGTGGAACCAGGAGGGTCCAGAGGCAGAAGGCAGGCAGTTTCTGATCTGAGTTTCTCTTCCAGTTTCTTCTGAGAGCGGGCAGGCAGGTTACTGACAAATTGACTTTCCAGGGTTCTTCGGAGATCAGACAGGCTGGTTTCAGACTGAGAAACTCTTCTGGGTTCAGACAGGTTCTTCCTAGGAAGCAGAGTAGACAAAAACAGGTTAGGTTCTAGTTCAGGTTTCAGGAGAGTCAGAGAATCAGACAGGCTGGTCGACTCAGGTTTGCTAACCATAACTGGCATAACACTCTGGCACTGGAGTGTTGCTCTGCCTCTCCTTAAATGCTGGTCTCCTGATGAGCAAACGAGCCGCAGGTGTGGTAGTCAGCTTCAGCTCCAGGAGACCTAGGGCGCCCTCTGCTGGAGAAAGGTGGACAGACCTCCAGATCCCAACACAAGCTTACTTTCCAAAAGAAGATTTGCAATTTTTCCAATATGTCAGACTCACTACCAGTTAGTGAAAATGGGAACGAGCACGTAGGTCTTTTTGCATTTTAAAGCATCTTTTAAAGTAAGCATTGACGTGATGCTCTGAAACAGTAAAGAAGAGACAAACTTACAGAGTTTCAGGCTGCATCCCATGATGAGACCAGATGAGCTGTAACCACAAAGATATTTTGTTGTTCAAGCAGTGCATCCAAACACATCGAGTTTTAGGGTGAGCATAAACGACTGTTTTTGATACCAGTTCCCATTGCGGAAAAATCAGATTCGTCGTTCAGTTTGTACATGCAAACTGTGTCTTTCCTGTTCCACCTCCCTCTGTAGCCCACATGTTCCTTTTTTGCTGTCATGTTACAGTTTTCGCATGTCTGCATAAGCTCAGTAATTTACGTCAGCTGTTTGGGTGTGATTCTGTGGCAGAGTCACAGCGCCACCAAAGGGCCGGTCATATGTACTACAAAGTCTTCACTGTTTTTTTGTACATGTATGTGGATGCAATTTTTTCCCTAAGTCGTTCATGAGAAAATGCCATGTTCAGGAAGATTTTTTCTCTCCACTGTCGCTGCATACATGCTTGGAGTGAAAATTTGCTGTATATTCAATGTAACACAATACAAGCAAATGCCTGCTGTCACCACATGCTCCTCCAGGAGGAGCCATTCCTGCAAAGTTAATGAGTTGATGCAATTAGCCGCTTTTCTTTAAACAGATAACTTTTAACCAACCTGTCTGTGTGATTTGATTGACTTGATCTCTGTAAAGTGCCTTGAGATGGCTTGTGTTGTGAATTGGCGCTTTATACACTACCGTTCAAAAGTTTGGGGTCACATTGAAATGTTCTTATTTTTTAAGGAAAAGCACTGTACTTTTCAATGAAGATAACTTTAAACTAGTCTTAACTTTAAAGAAAT
>NW_015150789.1:403180-412195 GCF_000732505.1 Cyprinodon variegatus
CTGAAAAAAGACCAGCCACCGTTGCACCAACAAGTATTCATCAAATTAACCTACTTCCCCATTCTGATGTGAGATTTGAATTTCTCTAATTTATCTTCATTCTAAATGACTTAAGCTGCTGTTATGTGGTTGGGTATTTTGTTTGTTTGTGTTAACAAGCAATTTAACTGGTGCACTTAATGAAGTGGGTGATATGTGATGCATATACTCTGTGCATTGACTATAAAGGAATGTATTTCCTGCTTTCCATAGTTGCTGAATTTTAGTCAGAAGCTGGAATAATACTGACATTGCTTAATGAGATGTAAGAAATGTGCATAATATCAGCAGCTTGTCACACAACTCCCTATTTATAATCTGGTCAGCTGTAGCTCTAAGTTTCGACTCTGCCAGTTTTTGGGGGATTTTTGTCAGCGGTGAGGTGTTATCCTTCAGCAGGTAAAATTTTACAAACTGCTTCCCACCCTCCATCTGTTTCTATTGGACAGAACTCCAATCCTTCTGTGCTGTTAGCTTACAGTAATGGGTATCCAGGAGGACGGATGATGGCAACACGCTCCACGGGATGGAATTAGCACTTTCCCTGGGAGGTAGTGGTCCTTTTATCCCATCATTATTGGCAGAGACAATAGTGTGGCTAATCTTTTTAAGACAACACAGCTGAGGGCCAGGCAGGAGGGAGGAGCTGTCCAATAATCACAGCTGAATCCATAGGACATACTTTGTGATGGAGGAGAGTTTCTCCCATAGATGTTATATCATCTTTCTCTCCTGACACATTGCAGTGCTTCCCTCTGCTATAACTCCTCCACCACGTCCTCCATGACACTCTGTGTGCGTGTGTGAGGGCAAACAGCCTTCTACAACCATGTGTCTTCCATGTGCCCGGGCGTTTATGTGAGCAAACACGTTTAAGGACATTGAAGATACCTTCAATATGTCAAAGAAGCTGTCAGATGTGCACTTTACATGTAAAGTAGAGGTGTGAAGAGGAGAAAAAAATGTGTTAGTTAGAAACTGACATCTCTGCTGCTGTTAGGTGAAGAGAGAACAAGATAGACTTTAATTCAATAACTGTACACTTATCCTAGAGGTGTATATATATATATATATATATATATATATATATATATATATATATATATATATATATATATATATATATATATATATATATATAAGATGTCTCTTCATGTTAGGCTTGGATCCTCTATCCTCTAACCTTAAGACTCCCCTCTTCTGGGCTCAGATATCTCATGTTTCTCCAGGTATGTTGGTGCCAGTTGGTATCACTTCTCCAGTAAGGGGGTTACTGCTCCGAGTGCTTCGATGAACACAGGCACTATGGTTGCTTCTACCTGCCAAGTTCTTTCTGCTTTTTCTCTGAACCTTTGGTATCTCTTCTGTTTCTCGTGTTCTTTTTTTCCCGACATTTCCATTATTTGGGACGTTACAACTGCTGTCTTCTGCTGCTGCTGTCCTCTGTGTCTGTGGGGATGTATGTCTCCACCGCTAAGGTTGATATGATGTGCATCTCGATATAACACTACCGATATGACATAACTGCCATGCACTAAGTCACCAAAATAATCTGTAATACTGCACTGAAAGAACTTTAATAAGGAAAAGCTAGACGAACAGAAGAGACTATTGGCATTCTGCGTAAATAAAAATGATAAAGTAATAGGTTTTGGATTTCAGAATAAATTTTTGAATCAATTTTCGAATCAATATCTGTCGTATGATTTCTGTAACTATTGAAGAGACTTCTGCTGCTCTCAGCAAGTATGTTGACCCGCTCCTTATGACCAAACGGATCCAGTTGCCTCAGGTTTCAAGGGCGACTTTATATATATATATATATATATATATAGCTCTATATATAAACCCTCTGACTGATTATGAGATTGTAGACACCTGTGATGCTAATTTGTGGACACACCTTCATTAAACATTTCCCTTTGATCTTTTCTGTAAGTGCCATCATTTTTGTAGAGGCCTGTTTCATCAGATATTTTTTTTATATAAATCATTCTCTTTAAGTACAACTGAAAACTATTTGTGATTGAAAGTAATTCATTTTCATAGGTTCTATTATTTTTGTCAGATTTAAGTTATTTGTGGGACCATCTTCCTTTTTTTCATCTTTTATTCAATGAGGGGCGTAAACAAGTGTTTTCACGTGTATATTACATGATTAGATAAACACCAGATTGGTGACAAACATTCTGCCAACCAATGAGGGAGAGCAGACCTCCTAAAGGGGTGGGTCAAGTGTTTATAAAAACTACTGCAATTAATAATGTGTGGTGGCTAACACTCAGGCGATTATTGACTGAGCTCAGATGAGCTGTACCAGTGGGACGGTGCAGTGAGACGGGACGGTGCAGTGAGACGGGACGGTGCACGCCAACCCAGCATCAAGCCTCCAGAAGTTCCTCTCATGGAGAGTCTGCAGAGCTGAACCCGACAGAAAATCCCTTTACCTGATATTTCTAATGTTTCCAGTTGATTTTGTTTTTTTAGTTTAGTGAGTATTCCTATATTTATGGACAGGTTCTCCCTTGTTTGTTTTATTGTTTACCACCGTGTCAAAATAAAGCCTGACTTTGAATGAAAATTGATAAAAATCCTCATTGAGGAAAAGATCTTCTGGGTTCAGAGTAATACATAATAACAATAATAATGGAACTTTATTGATCTCATACTGGAGAAATGTATCTCTGCATTTAACCCATAACCTGGAGAACAGTGGGCTGCCATGGTGCAGCACCCGGGGAGCAGTGTGGGGTTAAGGGTCTTGCTCAGGAACCCAGAGTGCAGGCTGTTGGGATCGAACCAGGTAATTCCAACCTTCTGAGAGCACAAGTGCACTGCTCTATCCACCAGGCCATCACCTCCCCCTTTTTTATTTTCATAATAATTATCACAGCTGAATCCATAGGACATGCTTTGTGGCTTTTTCTCCTGACACAATGCAGTACTTTCCTCTCCTGTAACTCCATGACACTCTGTGTGTCATGGAGGACATGGACAGAAGGCTGGTTTCCAAATTTACAAAAGGACAGAAGTAGTTTAGAATTTAACATAAGAAAACTGAATATACAGTATGGAACAACTGGCATGGATCTTAATGAGGAGCTTTAGACATGGAGACAGTTAATGGAAGGAATGAGCAAGAAACAAAGAAACCAAATGAGTGTAAAACCTGAGGCAAAACTAGAGAAATGAACCAGGTGAGTTACGTAAACAAAGGTACTGAGATAGAGCTAAACCAAAGGAAAGTGGGAACATTCAGAGGATATGTGGCATGGCTGTGGTAGAAGAAAACAGCAAAGAAGAACTAAAAAAAAATAAAGGAAAGAACCTGGTAAATATAAAATGTTCAGCATTAAAATACAAAAAGCTAAGAATAAACTGACAAAGGAATTGATATAATTATGGGAATTTAAAGAGCAAGGAAGAAACAGACATAAAGAATCTTAAACGCTTAAGGACCATGACACTCAGTGTGTACTTTTGCCTTGAAGGTTGTTCTTTTTTCTAACAGTGGTTAAGCAGGTGGTACTACTGTATTTAAAGAGAGACTGTAGATTTCCTTAGCACCATGACAGCGTTCCTAAAAAATGCTGCAAGTGGCCGTAGTCAAGTCAAGACTTTTTTTTAAGTTGCCTCTGGCTGTCAGAGGCAGATGAAGAGTTAATTAATTAATCAAAGGAGGTGTGGTGGACAGCTCTGTTTGAGTTTAATGAACCATTACACTTGTTCTTACATCTCCATCATACCATTCTGGTTATGTCATCATTCTGGATTAAATCAGTCGTGACCTTCTTGTTGATTGACAAAAACACCAAATATGAATTTGTATCCTAAAAAAAAAAACTAAAAAAAACTGTCATCACTGAGTCATGAAGAAGGGTAACCCTTTCACAAGTCAACTGACCGCCTCGTCAATGCTCCGCTTGGCAGCTCAGAGGTGAAACACTGGTGGACTGACCTCAACCTTCAAGCTAACTTGCTTTGGAAAACAAATCACACCCAGAGGCCGCAAAGATTTGACCTCAACCTTTTTCTTAGAGAGATTTCTTTGTCCTTTGACTGATCTTTTGTTCCCTTGTAGGACATGTTTCTGAGACTCATAGACCACTGTCTATAAGATTATTTAAAAAAACCTCTGAGTCCTTCTCCCAGGTGCAATCTGCACAGAAAGATGTGAAGCTGTTCTTCCACCTCCTATCCCTTGCTGAAGAATAAGCCATGCTTCAACCTTGATGCACCTTTCCATTTTCAGACCAGGTCACCTTCCTTCACTGCAACGTGTTCAATCTGTGACGTTGACAAGCAAATGAAAACAATTTGATAAGAGGACAGGGCAACCTGATCATTCTGTGTCTATGTAGCTTTATTAGAGCATTCAATCTGACATACGGCTATTTGTGACACGCTAGCTTTTCTAATTAAATTGATTAAACAGGCCTTCCACACACATTCCTCAGTACCCTTTGGTATGTTTTAAAGATCGGCATGACTTTGGTTACACAAACATTCTTGCTTTTAATCCATTCATTATGTTTAAGCTTTGTTAGATGCCTTATGAAGACCGTCTGAGTGATGTGTAGACTACATCAAATTTTATTTAGCGCTTCAACGCTATATACACACAGAATTACATGGTTTACTTAGTTGGTTTCCCCCATATTGATCATTACAAAGTAAGCTGTGCTCCAACTTGACAATCTAGGGTAAGCTTTGCAGGTGTGCACTCAAGCTAAATTCACAATTTACTGGACTTCATCAACTAATATTGGGAGCGATCTGCAACCAGCAGCAGGTCAGAGCTCCTTTGTTAAAAGATGTTAGACAACACACATGTATCATTCCTACAAAATCCTGGGCATGAACAGGTCTGCAAAACTTGGCTTTATAAAGAGGAGCATATTTCATTCACACAATATTTTGCAGTTGTCTTTGCAGAAGGACCGACTGGGATGGATGAGTGAGGTCTTATGATTTTTCAGATAGATAAAAACCCAAAAGACCAGGTGACAAATGGTAGCTATGGCTCGACCAAAACCCACAGTCACACTTAATAATTCTTGTTTTGTGTAAAGCAGTTTGTTGTACCATTTTTCAACAATAAAGTTTTAAGCTATACAAATACATTTTGATCGAAAACTTTAAAACATTTGTGTTCTTTTGAGTGCACCCTGGCTGTCTAAACCCATTGGCAACTATCTTCATATCTTTTAGGTCTTAAAATATTTGTCCTCTTAGCTATTAGGTGGGTATTACTGGCTACCCCACCCTCAAAAGAGAGAGAGAGAGAGAGAAAAATGATAATCTAATTATTTGAAGATTAGCTTTTCTAGGGCTGCAACTAACAATTATTTTGCCAATTAATTCATCTGCCGATAATTTTTGCAATTAATCCACTAATAATTAGATAACTAAAAGAGGAGGCACTTCAGGAGTTCTGGATAGAGCATATCTACAGACAAAAAATATTTTTATCTTAAATGTAAGATCCATTCATCCATTTTCCGTGAATCTTATCGCAGGTGGGGTCGTGAGGGGTGCTGATGCCTATCTCCATCTACGGCTGAGAGGCAGGGTACACCCTGGACTGGTCGCCAGTCCACGCACACACTCACACCTAAAGAGAAATTAGAGAAGTTAATTAACCTAACAGTCATGTTTGGGATGTGGGAGGAAGCCGGAGTACCTGGAGAGAACCCACGCCTGCTCAGGGAGAACATGCAAACCTATGCAGAAAGACTCTGGAATCAAACCTGGAACATTCTTGCTGCAAGGCAACAGTGCTACCCACTGTGCTGCTGAACAGCAATGCAAAATGTTAACATATTTATTTTACAATTTTGATTTAATTACTGCTTAAGGTGGATCCTTCTGTCACTTAAAAGCATGTTTTAGAGTCTCTACACTCCATATAATGATTAATCAATTATTAGATTAGTTGATGATTGTTTGAATAATTGATTAATCACGATCAATGCAATGCAATGCAAGGCAAGGCAAGGCAAGGCAAATTTACTTGTATAGCACAATTCAGTACAAAGACAATGCAAAGTGCTTTACATGATTAAAATATAGGAAAATAAAACAGAATCAAAGCATAAAATAAAATAAAATTAAATTAAAAAATGCAGAAACAAAATAGAACATTAAAAACAGTTGGACTAAAGAAAATAAAAAAGTTGAACTAATGATGTTTCAGTTGAACTGTTTAACTAGAACAGTGGAAGGCAATCCTAAACAAATGTGTTTTTAGTCTTGATTTAAAGGAACTCAGACTTTCCGCACTTTTCCAGTTTTCTGGAAGTTTGTTCCAGATAAGTGGAGCATAGGAACTAAATGCTGCTTCTCCATGTTTAGTTCTGGTTCTAGGTATGCAGAGCAGGCTGGAGCCAGAAGACCTGAGTGGTCTGGAGGGTTGATACACTGATAGCAAGTCTGTGATGTATTTAGGGGCTAAGCCATTCAGAGATTTATAGACTAACAGAAGTATTTTAAAGTCTATTCTCTGAGATACAGGCAGCCAGTGGAAGGACTTTAGAACTGGGGTGATGTGCTCTACTTTCTTAGTCTTAGTGAGGACACGGGCAGCAGCGTTCTGGATCAGCTGCAGCTGTCTGATCCACGTTTTAGGCAGAATCAATTAGACTTATTGTTTCAACTGTTCCATAGAGTCTGTGTGGTTGCAGATGTTTCAAGTGGTAAGTCACCCGTCCTGGGTTCGTATCCCAGCTGGGGGGAATGAGCTTCCAGTGTGGGTCCTGAGGTAAGACCCTCCTTTGGGGAGCGGCGACCTAGTGTATAGGGCGTTGCGCTTAGAATCCTGAGGTTCTGAGTTCAAGCCCGACTCCCACAGACTGCCCTTCTTGGCCCCTGAGCAAGTCCCTTAACCCCACACTGATGCACAATGGCAGCCCACTGCTCCCCAAGGGGATGGGTTTAATGCAGAGAGTTCAGTTTGTTGCTCTGTACTTGTCAAAGTGTAATGATAATAAAGACGCTGGAATCCGTCAAGTTTAAAAATTAAGGTTTGTTAACTGTTTTAACAAGCTTTTCAATGAATGCTCATTGCCAAGCTACTCAGTTTGAAATTGGTCTTATGATCTGTTTTGGATAATTATAATTGAAGATGTGTGAGTTTATTACAAGCCCACAAGCCCATGGAAGACAGACCACAGTCAATTCAATAGGAATGGTAGAATAGAAATAGTAACAGTATTAATAATTTAAATAGAAATTCAAAGTAGGAATTTATCAAGAATTGGAGAAATTGCTTATGTACTTTTGAGAACTAAACTATGAGTTGTAGCTGTAGGCATGTTATGTACGAGCTCAGTGAAGTGAGCTCTGAAACGTCGTCTGTACAGAAGCCAAGGCTGTACGCAATGTTAAGATTTCCAGAGCGTGTTTCCAGCTGTGTGTGTCAGCACACACTCATCGGTGCGACAGCATAAGTTGTGAACAACAGAAGTCTTACCCCATAGTGCTCAGCCTGAAAAAAGCAGGAGAGGTTTTCTGATTCCATATTTGGAGTTGCTGTTATTTCATCTTTTTCTTGTTTTTTTCTGTTTTTGTTCTATTTTTGTTTTTTTCCTCATAAAAGCCCTACAGACATACATATCCTATGTATATCTGTTTGCATTGCGTCGTCCTATAGTCTTACTCCCCTTTATTTTGTTGCCTAAGTCCCTTTTGGTTTTATATATTTCTGGTTTCCTACTAATAAAGTAGTTCTGTTTAATTTTTTTTTTTACCGTTGCAGACTCCATATTTTGATTTTGTAGCCTCAGATGTGATGAACCTTAGGAAGTGACCCACTGCTGATGTTTTAACATGATCACTATTGTGTTTTGTGCACCCTTTAAAATATCAACAAAACAGTACTTCCTTAAAATGATAGAAAGGTTAATTTTTCTTATAGCTTTTAGTAAATAATTATCTATTTTAAGTCTACCATTATCTGAAGACTCCATGCAAAAAAGAAAAGGATCATAAGAAGTATATCATTTGAAAGTTCACTTATTTTTTATCATTCACACTAGACATGCCCTCTGTTGTTAGATAAAAGATTCACAAAGGTTAGAGGCATTTTTTTTTCTCCATTTTTCCTTCCTTCTTGCCTCAGCAAAAAAAGCCAAAATGAAATAATAGCACCTTCTGCAGTAACACAAGTGTGCGGAGCTGAGCAGATGAAGCGCCACTAAATGTGTGAAACATGTGCTGAGGCTTGGTAGGATGCCCCGGCCTTGATCCTGTGGAAAGCAACAAAGATGCCGGAGGGTGAGCTTTCATTCAGATTAAGAAAATTGTAACTGCAGTTTTTTACATTGGCTGAAGGTGCACAGAAAAACTGCAAATCAGCTGATGAATCAGATACATTTCGGCTACGCTGGATGTAGGGCTGGACGATATATAGAAAAAAAACATATTGATAAAAAAAATGCATATTGACGGATATCGATAATTATCTAAAAATCATATTTTAAGTGCAATTTTATGATATTGCTAAATCATTTATTTTAAATAAAGAACAGACAAACACAGAATTCCAACTAAATCTTTATTTAAAGTCGTAGGGAAGTCATATTTGAATGGGAAATCATTCTGGCTTAAACATGTATATAAATGTACTCTTTATTGCTCCCTTTATCAGACAATATTGTCCCAAAGGTTAGAAAATTTCAATAAAATTTCATGCAGGACAGTTAGTTATACGTCAGCTTGTACACCTAAATTCGGCTAATCATATATTAACGGTAATTTGTCAATCAAATGTTTTCAGTCATAGCATCTTGATTAATATGTCGCAGCTAATATATGCAACGGTTGAAATCAGAAACCAGAATCCTTTCCTTTCCCATTGAGTTGCGTCCCAGTGTTCACGGGGATGGACGTCTGTGTCTTCGGCAGGCGTAGAGCTAACAGAACTGGCAGCGTTGCGAGGCAAGGGCTCAAACATGTACGGCTGGAAGCCTTCTACAC
>NW_015150789.1:412275-413553 GCF_000732505.1 Cyprinodon variegatus
CCAATGGAATTTCCCATTGGGAACCTACTAGCACTAAATTGCTAACTGGTTAGCAAGTTGCTTCCAAGCCACCGGCCACAACCAAACATGCTTGCAAACCTTCTGCCACAGCAATCCTGCCCTCTTGATAAACAACCAATCACATTCACTTTTTTTATTCACTTGTGTAAAGTCGTGCACCACTCAGGAGAATTCAGAAATGCAACGGTTGGAACGGCCGCTTCCCTACAATTTGAAGTAATTCTTAAAACTTGGAGTTTTTTAAGTCTAGGTTTTAAGGGTGCTGTGATTTTATGTTCAATTCCCAGCCAGCTGGGAATTAAATTATTCTGACACTTTAAGATGTTTACTGCCCTCCCCGGTAGGGTTGGTAAAATATCTTATTTATCAGATATTGTTCCGGCTGTTATATACTGTTTATGAACACACGCCCTACTAGCTGTGTGTTAGAACAATAAATGAAAGAGTGATTCAAGCACTAATCATCAAACATCAAACAGATAATTCTGCACATATATGGAATAAATTCACCACAATTTCTGTTCAAAATACAAGTTTATTAACAAAAATCATTCAGCTCTAAGCAAAACATATTTCAGTTTAAAACTCTGAACTAAGACTAGGGAAACTCAACTAAACTACTATGTACAAAGAGGAAGGGGAACATGGCTGAAAACCATATTACAGTTTAAGATGGATTTTGTGTTTGAAACCAAAGTTTATCTGGAAGAATTTGGGATATGATCAAATTAGCTTTTCACTAATTTAGAGAAATTGGAAAGTTTTCAGACCAATTCACGATGCAAATCCATGAGGTGAATAAAACATTATTTGGCCAAATAATATTTTATTAAATGATTTGCTTAATCAAGAACAGATAACCTTTAGTCAAATGATTCTTTACCCTCTTTGAAATAGCTAGCAGCGAATAGACATCAGGATTCCACTAAATGACTCCTGGTCATACTTGGTAATGGACATATAATGAGCATCTGAGGAACACATCAACACTAATGTTATATCAGTGTTTAAACCCTTAGTAAAATAAAGTTTGTCCAAGCTTCAGCAACAGCTCAACACATGCAATTCATTCTGTTAGTGTTGTCTTTAATCATCAAAAGACATACTGTTTGTTCTGTCCCCAATTATGCCAGACATGCAAACCTTTTTGTCCATGTCCATTGGAAGGCTTAAGTTTCATCCAGCAGCTTAGCAGGCAGGCTAACAGCAAGGCAGTCTCTCTTTGTCTCAGTGGCTCATCAAGGCAGGCTTCTCATC
>NW_015150789.1:416306-417917 GCF_000732505.1 Cyprinodon variegatus
TCTTCTCTGCTCATCATGTCTAGATGAAGTATGGACACTGGCCCCAATGTCCAGAGACCTGAGTTCAGTTATGAATACTTACTTCTCGGGTTCCTTTCTCTGTCTATCTAGTGAATTTAGAGTCTGAGGTTGGGCTCGGATGTGCGACTTGACCAGAGGTCTGACCTTGTGGCGTAGTAAGACACAGATTGTAGCTCATTTTGCACTGATTCACTGCACTCATTGTACAAATTAGCAAGAGCTGTAAGAGAGAAAAACAAACTCAGAACTTCCTATCGCTAGTGATGAGCAGCTGTTTGAAGGCAGGTTTCTCAACTGCAGACAACAGCAGAATATCCATCGCTATGAAGCATGTCCTTATGCCGATTGGATGCTTTGTCGTATTTATCGCAAAGGATTGAGGCACCTCTGCCACAGAGACTGGAAAATGCTTGCAAATTTTGTATTGCTGCATCTCAGCAGTAGCCTAAAAAACGTAGGGCAAAAATTTCAATTTTAACATCGATCAATTATTTCAATTATTTCAAATTCCTGCTTAGAAAATTGAAGGCCCAGAAAGGCCACCTGTCAGTAACATTCAGCCTACAGCTGTGGCCGCCTCAGTCAACCTTGGGACAGGGGTGTCTTTTTCCAGAGCAGCATATTACAACGTCAGACTGTTACACTTTGAGGTGACACAAAAATTATTGCTTGCATGAATAATGCAGAGCATGCTCAGCATTATTTTTATAGTAATAAAAAAAATAAAACAAAAGTCAAATATCTTTGTACTCTGAGGATCTCTATACTTTCAATATGTATTTAAAGGAATATATATCAGCCAGATAACTACAGTAGACAGTAACAAAACTTAAAAGAAAAACTGACCCCCACTCATATAAAAAAGAGGCTAAATATCAAACTGAATCTAAAAACTGTAAAGAAATTGTTTTAATAGAGCAAGAGGTCACTCTGACAACAGTTGTTGGTTATCTATGTTTTCAACAGCAAAGAAAAAATTGAAATCTGAGGAAATTTCACCCTAACAAAATTTGAAAGAAGTATGAAAACTTCTCTAACCACTTATGTTGTCATATTTGTTTTATAAAGTCTAAACATATTAAAGAAGAAAGAGGGAATCTATTAGGTAAGACACTGATACGTATAAAACTTTTCTTAGGACTCCCTTAGTTTCATTAAGACTGGTGCTGATTTAGGTTTTTCTTGGCATGAGATCTGAAAATATTAAAATGACAAAATATTCCTTGTTAAAAAGGAAATGCTATCTTGAAAGATACGTTTGAGGTAAGAAAAAAAAACGTATAAATGCTGATCAATAATAGTGATGTTTATCTTAATGTCAGGATCCATGTAGGCGAGGATTCCAACAATATAGTCCTCAAATTACAAATACAAATTACAAATAAAAAACATTTATCACTAATCAAATATGGTGTATAAAAACTAGAGAAGTTTTATTTATTAATGAGGAAAGTGTTTTTTACACACTTATAGAAACTCTTGCATTATGTAACAGATAAATAAAACGTCTGAATAAAAATGCAACCCCCAGCAAAATCCCCTGGCCTTTAGCCTCGTGAGACCATCCTGATCTCGCGAGCTTTCAAGATT
>NW_015150789.1:418477-428683 GCF_000732505.1 Cyprinodon variegatus
GCGCTATATAAATAAACTGAATTGAATCGAATTGAATGGCAGGGTCTGACCAGGAGATGGCACTTCTCTTTAGATCTTTATGTCCACAAATCATGACAGAAAGAATATTTTAGTACAAAGATTAATGTTTTAAAAGGAATTGTAGGGGACCAGCCGAGGGCCCATCAAGGAAAGTGGGGAGAATTTGAATTGCTATGAGAGCAATAAAAAAGAACTGACATTGAAGACAGAGTTTCTTCGGCCAAGCATCGGTTTAATCAAAATCAACATTTTTTAACAACCTATAATTGCTAAAAAAAAAAAAATCGCATCCAGTTCCAGTGCTTCAAATTACATGTAAAAGATGCAAGACACTTTCCCTTTGAAGCGACATAGTCATTATTGCTAAACAAAAAAAATGAAAAATAGGAAACAAAATACTTTTAATTAGAAATATGGTTCCTTATTCAAACAAACTGAACCTAATTGTTGGGAATCTTCACTAAACTGGAGTCTGTTTGTGGTTTTTGGTGTTAACCGATACGTCATATATGCTGGTATGTGTCGGAAATGAAAATATATTCCTGAGCAGAGCTGCCAGCTTTACTATAAAAAACACCAATGACTTAAAGTTACTAATTACTTCTCCAAAAAGTAGCTACTGAGTTAGTAACTCAATTACTGCTCAGTGAATGTAACTCTTTACAAGCCAAAGTATGCAGTTACTTTTTATGTTTTAAAACTTTTGTGATATTGAAATCTTAATTACAATTAGATGTTCAATTATGGGATGTAACGTGTTTGTTATTAATTGATAAATTAAATTATGAATTTAAAGTGCATGGGATTTGGTAAATGATTGTACAAACTACTGTTATGTATTATTATTGTTAAGGACTACAGCATTAGAGACAGTTTTTTACCTTTTTTAATTTGTCAAACAGGTTCGCTGATTTTGCCTTTGAACCGCGGCTCAGCAGCAGAAGGAGGAAGCCCATCATCCACAACAGATTCAGCCAGCATTGTTTTAACGCTGTGGAGGAATTTTGACCAACTCTTCCTTTATTATATAATTTCCTTGATTAATTCATTTTAGCCATATTGTAATATTTGTAAAAAAGTTTGTGTCAGCACATCTCACTAAGATTCTAATCTTGAGCTATTTAGGGGGGGTGCTGGGGTTGTTTTCCTTATTGTTCTGCTTTCGTTCGTTTGTTCTGATTGTCACCTGAAAAACACAACCATATTGGGCCATTTAGATGGTCATTATGATGTTCTTTTTAAGAAATGCTAAGGTGGTGCAGCTGTAGATATAATTAGACCCACTTCTTCCAAAAGGTTTTACTTTTGTCTTGTTAGTAGATTTCGTCCCAGAATTTTAGTTTTTATTTTTTTCGTACCTTCTGGCATTTGAATCATTTTTGATCAAAGTAGACGCCTTAACTTTTGGTAATAATACAATCAAATGATGTGAATCCTATCACATTGTACTGAACAGTAGAAAGATGCATTTTGCATTAGAACAGAATAGAAATGAACTTTATCGTCATTATAATGTCACAAGGATAAAGCAACAAAATCTAGTTTGCATTTATCCAGAAATGCTATACAGGATATAAATATTTATATGTGTACAGAAATGTGTATGTATGGACTACAAATGGCACAGTATATATAAACAGAGAGTAATTGTAAGAGGCTATAAAATAAATAAACATGGAAGCTACTGTATATACAGATTATAAAGAATCGTGCTCCACCTGATGAACATTGACCACAAGAATTTGTTGAATGCAACACCAACAGCCAGATTTCTGTTTGTGTGGCCTTCCTGTTTGCCAAGCACCTTTAAATGACAGGAGGTTTAACCCTTTCAGAACGCTGTCTTTCAAATCTTGACCTCAGCCTGATTCTAAGGGAACCTTGTTTTTTTTCTCCAAGTCATCCATATATGATGGTGTTTGTCATTTAGCTACTGGCAGTTTGACTTGGCCAGTTTTGGCTCTCTGAGCGTACACAGGCCCGCACCCAAAATAGTGCTCATGAATTTCTTGCCCTCAGTGCTACTATCTCCTTCACCCCATCAGGCTGCTGCTTCAAATTTCATTTCAACATCCTGACTGCATCCTTTTTTAGTTCCTTCTCTTTCTGCTCCCTCCTCCTTGTCGTCCTCTATCAGACACATCACGACTGAGTGTTTTATTGCATTGTGTCCTTGCAGAGGAGGACCTTGGGGCCCGCTCCAGACAACCCCCCCCCCAAAAGGAAAAAAAGAAAACATCAATCCCAACCCTCTCGCCTTGCTCTTGGCCCACAAAATGTGGAGCACAACTGTCTGTATTTTAACTCCCTCTCACTCATCTTTGAGAGTCCCCTCCCCTTTTCCATCTCCAGAAATGTCTTTCTCACCTTCAGCACAGGCAGTCAGCATGTTTTTATGGAGAAATTGTTTCAAACCTATATGATAGCTGGCGACGAGCCCCTGCTGCTCCTCCTCTTTCCAACATCAGCTCTTCATTTAGATCAGTTGCAGCCGCTGGCCTCTTCTGAAACTGAATTAATCTTTAGTAATAGTACAATATTTGTCAGTAACCTTTGTTCTTCTGCGCTCTGTTTTTTTTTCACTATCCATCTGATCTAAATTTTTATAAAGCTTTGATTTTTAAATCTGGATTTAGAAATACGAGAACGCATAGAACAGCGTTGTGGACTTTGTTTTTCAAGCCTCCATGCCGTGAGCTGTCATTAAATATTCATATTAGGAGCTCGGCCTGCTGAGTAATCGACCTGATTTCAGTGTCGAGGCTAGAGGTAAACACCATAGCCTTAAAGTAGACTCTCACTGTGTGATTAAAAAAAATGTAGAATTACACAATGGGTGATATCAGATGGCATTAAATGTTCCTGCAGAAGAACGTCATTAAGAGGGAATATTCATTTATTCCCTCGGCCATATAGTAAGCTTCTATATTTACTTGTTAAAGAGGAAATATTATCCTGTTGGATGTGTTGCTTAACATATCCATGGGTTCGTAGATGAGGTAATGGAATTTATATAAAGAAGCAACGGTAAACCTCTACAGAATCTCTGCTCTCTCTGAGGAAAGTTTTTTTTGTCCAGCTTAGCTTGGCGCAGATGGATGAATATAAGTGAAAGTTTAAAGTTTTACAGAAAGCATTCATGTGTCATGTGTCACATTATGAGGCGAGCTGTGCTGGCAAAAGGGGTTTTGTATCCATGACAACAAGAGCGAGTGAGTGCAGCAAATGGGAGCAGGTTGGGTGCATTAGATATTCAAGTTCCTGGCTTGAGAATGAGAGACATCCATAGGATCAGAGAGCGGCATCTTGTCACTGAACACACTTTCGATCAGCCATCTCTTACATCTGACACGCTGTAATGTGAGCAGCTGCCCACTACATACACATTAATGAAAGGTTTGCTCTTCCCACGGAGATAGATGCAAGCTGGATGACACCAGGATAGCAGGCTGCAGTTAGAGAGAGGCTTGCAACGGGACAGCTGCAGTCCTGCCATGGAATCTGGTTTATGTGACTCCTTCTCTTGCTTCGTGACTATGGCTCCTCTGTGCAGCTGTATTAATAAACCTGGCAGCGTTCTCACTGTAAGCGCTCATCATAAGTTTTAAATCAGTCATTCACTGGAGTGTGCAGCTCACCGTGAGGCTTCACCTTTCATCTGATTAAGTGTAACTGTGTTGGTGCGTGACTCAGCCAATGATGAGACATCCACCATCTACGTCCTCTAAACAATATAGTGCAGTTATTTATACTTTATTGATCAGTCTGTTACCATGCACCCTCATGATTTCTGCACGGTCAACTGCATCAGTCTCACAAACTAAGTGTTCGGTAGTTCAGGCTGATAAATGAATCTGTAGGAGTAATACAGCAAACATAATGAAGGGTAACATCAACTGGCATGTTATAGAACACTTCACTGTTAAAGCAAACTGTTTGAATTAATAAAATTGCCATAACCATTTGGTTGCATTTCATTTCTTTTGGTACTTGTGGCCTTTGTTTTAATTATTTTCTAAAAGACAGGAATGGATCTAAAGAGAAGCCATGAGGCTGTGTGAGGGATTGCTGAAGAGTCAATGAGTCGATGCAATCAACTGGTTTTCCTTAGATAGAAAACTTTGAATCAATCTGACTGGATGATCTGGTTGAACTGTAAAGTGCCTTTAGATGACTTGTAGTATGAATTGGCGCTATAGAAATAAACTGAATAGAATAGAGGCAAAGGCCAGTGGGCCAAGAATCGTAACAGAAACATCAAGGACTAAAGTCTGATTTATACTCAGAAACCAGGTTGTCTGCGTGTCGAAGTGAACGCAAATGTGCCTCCGTCCCTTCCACAGACACTCTGCTACACCTCTGACCGCAGACAGTAGGGATCTAATTGGTCAAATCTACTTCAGCTCTACACTATGCATATTTCCTGCTTGATACCTTACTGGCTTGTTTTATTTGTATGACCTTCATTGTGGAAAACGACACACGATGATGGACCAGCTAGCAGAGCGAGGTACGTGAGACTCTGGGACCCTTTTTCCACCTGGATCTCCGCTCTTTTTCGCCCTGGTAAATGGTAAATGGCCTGTACTTATATAGCGCCTTTTTTCAAGTCAGGAGACTTGACCAAAGCGCTTTACACTACATTCATTCACCCATTCACTCGCACACTCACACACTGATGGTGGCAAGCTACATTGTAGCCACAGCTGCCCTCGGGCTCACTGACAGAAGCGGGGCTGCCGTGCACTGGCGCCACCGGGCCCTCTGACCACCATCAGTAGACAATGCAGGTGAAGTGTCTTGCCCAAGGACACAATGACAATGAAAATCAGAGCCGGGGCTTGAACCGTCAATCCTTCGATTTCAGGGCAAACTCCTACATCCAACGCCACTGTCCCCCTACTCATGTCTAGGGTTGGGAATTGATATGATTCTCACGATTCCGATTCTCTTATCGATTCTGTGAAACAATGAACTTGGTAAGCGTACGGTGACATTCGTCTACCTTCGCCTGGGACATTCTATCTCTGCCTGCCTTGACAAAATCAGAAGGCAGTGAACGGGAGCTGCAGCCTCTGAGCCAGCCAGGGTACCCGTCTCCTCACAGTCATCTAAATCTAATGGAGAAGGCATCTGCTTAATGAAAAACATTACTGTACAATTTGGAGAAATGAACTCTTCTCCCCTAAACGAGCGCCACCCTTTGTCTCGCTCCCTGAACGGCGGAGAAAACAGAAAGAAAACAAAGAAAACATCTAGGATGACATGAATGAAAAGTAGGGTTTGGAATTGATAAGATTTTCACGATTCCGATTCACTTTTCGATTCTGTGAAACGATTCTATTCCTTATCGATTCTGTGAAACGATTCGGTTCTTATCGATTCCGTTTACAGAAAAAGCATTACTGTACAATTTTGGGAACTAAACTCATCTCCCTCTGATTTAAATAAACGAGCGTCACCTTTCTCTCGCTTCCTGAATGCCATAAATGGCATCTGATTCACTAGGAACCACATTAAGCTCAGCCAGTGATATAAAACTAGCTACTTCCCACCAGAGTTTCCTTCCATGCTGGTCGTAACTTTAGCTTCTGTCCAGAAGCAGCGAAAACACGGCATTCGTTAAAATGTATGCCATGTTGTGTGCGCAGGTGTTTCTGCATGTTGGATGTATTTCCTCCTGCGGATGTTATTGCCACTTTACATCCAAACTTTCGATCGGTTTATCCGATGGGACGCCATTTTTTTTTGTTTTGCTTTTCTAGACTTAGCTGTTCACGTCGTACTTGATTACTGAATGCTGTGTGCGTAACTTGATAATGTTTGCCTAAATAAAAGAAAAAAAAAAGAAACAGAGTTAGTCAAGCATTATATAACCAATAAAATTAAAATCAAACTATTCAAAAGTCCTTTTGGTTCCAAAACAAAGTTGTGAGCATCATTGGAATGAACATATATGCTTTTTTATGGTAATAATTATATTTGCTAATATTGTCTGAATTTAATTTGAAATTATAATGAAGCTAATTTAAAATATTTTGAGGTGGTAATTGGTATAAAATATACAATTTCCATAAACATGGTGAAAGCATTAACATTTGAAAAAATAAATGAAGAAAACCTGGAGGCCCCATTAGAACCTAAGCTTAAATCAGTCAGCAGATAAAAAAGATTTTTCCTTCCAAAAAGTACATTTGTTGGTTAAATAGGTATTATGTTCACATATGACTCATCATCAACAACAAGTCTGTTTTTCATCTAGTGTTATTTTTAAACTCTCCCATAATTCCCAAGACAGAAAAAACAGAACAGCTCTAACCAGTTTCTCTCTAAAAACAATCACAACGATTCTTCTTCTTCTTCTTCTTTTTTTTTTTTTTTATAAAAATAATAAATCATAATAAAAATATCTCTTATTGTTCCACAGTGGAGGAAATCATGTCTTGGGGATAAAAAATAAATAAATAAATAAGCAAAGGAAAGCATAAAGGTACACAAAAGATAAAAAGAATAGAAAATAATATGAAAAATTAAATAAATAAAATGGCAGCCTGTACAGCCAAGTGGAGAAACATTTCAGAGAAGAAAAAAAATTGAATTTATTAAAATTATACAGATAAAAATATGTAAAAAAATAAAAATAAAAAAACACTGGCAATATAAAAACTGCACAAAACTTTATTGATGCTCACAACCAACTGATGGAGCTCTTCTGCTCTGTGACAACTTGATATATGGTTAAAGAAGGAACTGTCTTTTTCTCTTAAACTGTATGAAACCTGAGCTCTGGAAAGGAAAGATAAAAGGGAATAGAAATAGATTTGTACTGGAATGATATTTAAAGGTGGATTCCACTTAGTGAAGGTTAGAAAATAGTAAAAACAAAAACAAAACAAAAAATAAATTAAGGTGGTGGAGCTGGTGTTTACTGTGGCAAAAAAAAAAAAAAATTTCATTCAGTGCAGCTCTCAAGACATTTTCATTTTTTAAAGTGCAGCAGTGACAAATGTAAACATACGACTGCAAATAATTTATAGTTTCCATTATATATAGTCCCAATTAAATACCTAAAAGTTTGTAGTTAAAATGTAACAAAATTTAACAAAGGTTTTTTAATACTTTTAGTAGATCATGTTTATCACTTACTTATTTAGTCAACGCAAGTATGTTTTTTTATTGCAACTTATAGATAGGTAGATATAGATTAAAAAAACAAATCTCCAAAAAGACTCCAATGTAACAGTCATAATACTGATGTGTACTTTCAGCAGGCTGTGTACTATTTCCCTGCTTTATTGTGGAGATGTTCTGACTGCGTCTACTATTGTTGTGTGTTCTAGTACTGCAGAGTATTTCAGGGAGTAAATTCAAGGGTGTGAAATATAAAATCTGAAGTGAATTTCTCGTGAAATCAATGACAGTTGTGTTTACTGGTTTTTTCTGTGATTGCTGGAGAAAAGCAATAATCAAGACTGTAATGAGCGCAGCCCATAATCCCTAAGCCTGGTGACAGAAACCATGCCTGTTTAATTAAGACTCTGATTTCCCGTGAGGCGCCAGGACTTTTTTTCTTCTCACCCTCTTTTCCAGCTTAATAGTCTTGATTTTATTCTGAAATCTTTTTTTTTTCTCCATCGTGACCTGAACTGCATTTCAGAAAACATTTCCTGCCGTCTGATTGCTTTTTGTGTCGTAGCTGCTTGTGCTCTCTTCTTTATGTTGGACAAACTGCAGATGAGTTTTTCCAAGTAGAATTTTCAGGAAGGGATTCTCTCCTAATCACATGAACAGAAGACTGCAGTCAATTAGCAGTAATGAGTAGGCTTAGAAATTAATGTTTCAGTTACTCTGTATGTCCTTTAGCATTGCAAGGATGAAACAAAAACCCCTAAAGCACTTAAAACACAAAGGAAGACAAGTTAAAGCACTTCTGGTGAATATTAGATGTACCTCTGGTTTAAAAGTGAAACTAATGTTTTTTTTAAAGACTGGTATGTTTGAAAGAAATGTTGCTTCACTTATAGCCTCTTATCCTGCTCATTCTTATAGGAATTTTATCTCCTGTTTTTAATTAAAACAGTTGAAAATGTTATAGATTTTGGTGAAAGGGATTAGAAAGTTAGGTTGTGATGAGATCTCCTGGCAAAAGATCTGGCAACGTTAATATTTTCCAATAAAAGTGAAAGTAAAGTCTTTTGAAGCTTCCAGCTGCTGTCAATGTCTGACCTGCACTGATGTAATAAATGTAGCTATAATTAAGACCCAAATAGGAAAGTAAATGCCTTTAAAAAAAGGTGCAATAATATCAGGAGTGTCCATTCTTTTTTTTCCGTCCCAGTTTAAGTGTTTGATTGAAAATGAACATTTATGTTGGATAAGGCTTTCTTATAATAATCCGTGTTAAAATAAAAATTGCAGGTTTATTGTTGTAATATTCAAAACACACCGGTTTTAAAGTGTTTACAACTAATAACTCACAATGCTTGAAAATTACACCGCTAATCTAGACATGTTAGACATTGTTGGAGAGCTTAGATTCTCCACAATTCAGCAAAGCAAAGCATAGTGAAAGCATTTGGAGATGCCGGTGACACCAAAACTTTAAAGCCACACAGCTCTGGAACTGTTGTAGCTATCCATCCATCCACTTTCTGACACTTTTTCCCAAGCAGGGTCATGGTGTCTATCTCCAGCTTTCTAATGGCGAGATGTGGGGTACATCCTGGACAGGTCACCAGTCCATCGAAGGGCAACACAGAGACAAACTGTCAAACAACCATTCACACCTAAGGCAGGGAATCAAACCCGGAACCTTCTTGCTGCAAAGCAGAAGTGATGCCCTCTGCACCGCTGAGCTCCAATTGTGGTTGACATGTTGTAGAACAAATGTAATACAAAGACACATGCCTATGCTCAAGCATGTCTTTATTACAGCTGTTCAAAAATGACCTATTATTTTATTACACAATTTCCATTCATGTATTCAGAAACTAGAAGGTGTTAGCTTTCAAATAATGTATTACACATGTAATTTGGGCTTACAGTTCCTCAGTTATTTGCCTTTCCATTTTGGTATGCTAAATAGGCGAGAATTTCCCAAAATGAGGTGTTAACGTAAAGGAGCCATGTAAACCAACTATTCTGTCTAAATATTTATTCCCTCACTTTTTTAATCATAAGTTAAGCTTAATTACCGACTTTCCATTGTCCTGTTTACTCTGAGCTGATTACTGGTCTGCCTGTAGATTAGCTAAACACTTAAATAGAATCTTATGGACATTTTTTAAAGACTGCAAAACCAACATTTCATGCCCAGATTTACACAGAAGGAGCAAATTACTATAAGTATTGTTTTCAGTTACTAGTCTGGACCGCAGTATATTTCTAAATGTGAAGTAAAACATCCTCATCTATCAGTGGAAAAACCTTCCCAGGTCTGGGAGGTCTACCAAAATAACTCAAAGTATAGATCAGTGACTCATCCAGGAAGTCATTGAAGCAGCTTTCATTGATCTGCTCCAGGAACTGGTCTATGGATAGTTAAAGGTTACACCTTTAGTTAGCATGGTTTACTTTCACACTGGGAATTTTAGACCAGGCCAACCGACATCATTCAGTTGCAAAGGATGGTTATGAGGGAAGTTCTACTCATGACTCCATGTAGTCCCACAAGATGTTTTATGCCTTGGATTTTAGTTATTACTTTGTTTTTCACTTCTTTTCTTGTTTTAGTCAGACCTGTTGCACGTATGAAACATGCTCTCGCTCTACTTTTGACATACCTGTCCAGCATAACATGCCAAGAACATCAGTCATAACTGCTAAAGTTTTCCACCTGTTTGGTGTAACACTCAGATACAAAAGGTTCCCCTTAAGCTGGCTGCCAAAGCCCAGCGCTATAGTAAACTTCATAGGGATGTATGGATGTTAGTAGTAGGGCTGGGCGATATAGAAAAAAAGCTTATCGATAAAAAAAAAAAAATGCATATTGATCGATATCGATAATTATTGAAAAGATTTGAAACCATATTTTATGTGCAGCTCTGCCTGGACTTTTTATGATATTGCTAAATGATTTAATTTTAATAAAGAACACAAACACAGACTTCCAATTAAATCTTTATTTAACCAACTTTTTTAACCATAACAGAATTGTTTGAAAAATAACTTAAGAGACCTGAGTTA
>NW_015150789.1:429004-431385 GCF_000732505.1 Cyprinodon variegatus
TCGATATATATCGTTATTGAATTATCGCCCAGCCCTAGCTAGTAGGGTTCCATATCTCTTCTATGGTGAGCATGTCCACATTAACTGCTTACTAAAAATAAAAAGGCCTATTTTTCTTTGAGAAAATGGAGAAAATGATGATCTCTGCTCTCTCAGTGGCTTTGGGTTACTCAGGAAAATAGAAAAGTTAAACAGTCAATTAATGCTTGAAAACTCTTCAAAGAAGACCAGTTTTTTAACTTTTTCATTTACTTTAAAAAAAATATTATTTTTAAATATAAAACAAAGTTGTTGAATTGTTTCCCTTGTGCCTTGGCGTTTAGCTAATAAAGACATTGTGAGACTGGCTATGAACACTCATCTCTACCACTTTTTAATATGTTGCAGCGTTTTGAGTATATGGTAAAAGCATTGTGGAATACTCCACTAGCAGTTCACATGCATTTGATATTTTTGTATGAATATACCGGTAACACAAAGCTGTAGCTATAATGTCTTTAATGTGGCTGGAAGGCATTTGAACATTTTCAGCAAACATAATTCAATGATTATTCTCTAAGAAACAGATATTTTTTTAAACTGGTTGGCAATGCATAAATAATTGTCCCTTACAAAAAGAGGAAAATTTTGTATTTCTTCGTGTTAGAACACCCTGACCTAAGATTCATCAAGTAATATCATTTATGTTATAAAACCCATTTTTTGATTTGAAAAACCTTTAATGGTGAAACGCTAAATCTGGTTTTATTAAAACTGTCAGGGCTCAGAACAGAGGAATCGGTATTCAAGGCAGACAGTCAGTCAGATATCACAGAAAATGTTTATTTAAAGTAAATGCATTTGCAGTGAACAGCTAGAGCGTCTAAGGCAGGAACCTCTGCAGGAGGAAAAGACAAGTTAGTGACAACATTAATATGAATGAGGATGATTATGAACGTGTGAGTCACTAACCTGGTCTTATAGTTCAGTCTGTGCCCAGAGAATGATGTTGATTGCAGCCAGTCGGCTGCCAACAAGGCGTGGCAGGCGCCGCCCAGAGACTCCCAGACGCTGTAGCCCCCGAGGTCAGAGAACAGGAAGATCAGAACCAAGCAGACCCAGGAAGGCAGGATAATCCATAGGGCAAAGCCAAAGCTGGTGTCGAGGACGTGCTCAGGATTCATAACCAGGAGATCAGAGGTCTGAAGAGGTTCCGAAGGTAAATCCAAAATGGTGTCAGGATCAGTTCCAAGTTTGGTAACAGGCAGGATCCAACAGGAGTCAAAAGACAGACCAGGCAAACAGATCACAACAGGGACAGGCAGGCTCAGAGGTCCAGAGGCAGAACGGGTCAGGATCAGGCAATCAGAACACCTATGGATGCTACAGAAGCTCTCACCACAGACTCCAGAATAATCTGGCACTGACGACTGGTTAGAGGGCGAGAGCAGGTGGATCAGCTGAGCAGCAATGATAAACAGGGCAGAACTTTTTGCAGCATCTCTTAGATTGTCTTGCCTCAGTAGCAGGATATATCACACCCCTTACCCAGACATCAACCTTGGTATGAATGGACCTGCACTGTTGCTTCATCCTCACTCTGACATCGTTTAAGTATGTAATGGCCGAACGACTGAACTGTAAGTGTTTATAAAACTGTAGATCAATAAGAACGCAAAAGCAAAGTTTGAAATGAGAACAGGACATAAAATCAGCCTTGTATCTACGGCTCTCTGGGTTCTGCTGTTGTTCTACCTCCATCCCCTCTGGCTTTGGAGACGGCAGAGGCCTCTGGCTTCTGGAAGCTTAGTGCAGCAGAGGTGTGAACCCTCTAATCGCCAGTCATTAGTCAGTGGCACATTCCACACTTAAACTAAAGTATGCCTCGTCTGCCACTTTAACATCAATACATCATAATCACATTAACTCAGACAGATCATTATAATTCACTCAACCACAGGAGAACATTGTTGAAAAGATGGGAATACCTTTTAATCCACTGCACTATGAAACAGGCCAGATTATGTCAGTAATTGTTCCTCTCAATTTTTTTTCCCCCATGGCAGCTCAAAGGATTTCCTCTGTTTGGCCATAAAGGAGATTATTTTAAAACTAATATGATGGACTTTTTGGTTGCCTTTTTTTTTTATTACCTTCAAAGCTAATGTGTTTACCATGCAAGAAACAAGAAAGAAGTTGTTAACTTTTCCAGTGTTACTAAAAACAGCACAACTATGGGAGAATTATGCAAGAGCACATCATTTCAATTTGAGAAAAGAATTTCATCTTCTTGCACTCAAAACTTATAATGCTCACACTCAAAACATGCGCTCTCTCTCAAATATTTCCTCTTCTCTCTCAAATCTTTGTTTCTTCTCTCAGATTTAATGCTTCTTGCACAG
>NW_015150789.1:432790-441570 GCF_000732505.1 Cyprinodon variegatus
ATATATATATATATATATATATATATATATATATATATATATATATATATATATATATATATATATATATATATATATATACATAGACATTACACATTTTTTCAGAGTTACAAAATCTTTAAATTGATTCAGAAATATCAACATTAGATTAGAGAACAAGGTTGATACAGCTCTCCTTGGTGCAGTCCAGATTTCCATATAGCACCATTTCCTAACAGTTATAATCGCCAGGTAATACCAGAATTCAATCAAGTCATGAAGAGAGATTTAAGGTCACTTGAATACATCTTGAAATGCTCCTAGCTATGAAACATGCAGTCAAGTGAAGTTATTCAAATTGGTTAAAAAAATGAATCATTGAAAGAACCCAGATGAATGTATGTTGTATGTAAACGATGACAAGCAGATAATGCATCGATTTGATAATAAAAAATGATAACTTTAGTGAAATCCCTTATAGATCATACTTAGTGACTGCAGAGAGGAAAACGCTCCTTTTAAAAGACGAAACCTAAAGCAGATGCGTCTCAGTGTAAACAGCTATATCTGCAAATGTTTATTAATACAGAGCATACATACAACAAAAAAAATAACAACAAAAACAACAGAGAAGAAATGCTACACAACAACATTTTATGTTAAAGAAAAAATAGTAAATAACAGTAGGGGCTTCATCTTGAAGAGAGACGGTTAAACACAGAAAGCTAAATTTATTTTCAAAGGCAAGACTATCTTAATTTATTATGAATTACTTGTTAAAATGTTATAAGGAACTTCCTGTGAAAATGAGAAAATGTTTTGTAGGCAGTTAGCCCTCTGCATGGGCTATATTGGAGTTTGGAGGATAATAAAGCGCTGTGGTTTCAGGATTGGAAATTAGTAAGCAATTCTTGCAAAAATAGTTTTTACACAGTGAGTAAAGCGATCTGAACACTTTCGGTAGAAAATGCATGTTTTTATGGACCTTTTATTGCTAATAGCTGAAGCTCGTGTTGGTCACTGAGCAATTAGCAAATCCTACTGGTTGGCCAGCTTTCAACTAAAAACCTTAAATTGGGTGATTTAGTTTGATTTAGCATGATTGCTATAGTTTAACAGCTCAGTTTAGCAGATTAACTTTTTTCCAGATATTTGTAAACTTTTCCAGCTGATTTCACAGTAAAGCAGCACAGAACTGTTCTATGTTTACGTTGAAAAATCTGGACACAGAAACTTACTTAAAGCCCAAACATTATTCTAATTGAGGGAACAGTTTTAGACTAATTGAAACGCTGCATCTGTGGTTTGCTTTTGGCTTACATGGATCTCAGATTATTGGCATGCGTGTGTGTGTGTGTGTTTACATGTGTATCAGATCCCATTTGTCCATTAGGCTCCCTTGCTTCTCTTTCTTGGTGTTGTTGAAAAACCAAAGTGCTGTTTAAGGCTGCAGACTTTGCCTGGTTAGAAAAGGAAAGCCCCACTGGTGAGAAAGGAAGAAGGATGGATTGCTGCGCTTTGCTAAAAAGAATCAGATTGTACAGTCTGATTGCAACGGAAGAGGATTAGGGCCACTGGAAAAAAAAAAAGTTTACTGATTTAAAAATTTTATTTCAATTTAGTATTAGAAAAAAGTCAGAATTCTGACTTTAATCTCAGAATTCTGACTTTAAAATCAGAATTCTGACTGAATTCTGACAATAAAAAAAGTCAGAATTTTGAGAAAAATGTCAAAATTCTGAGATTAAAGTCAGAATTCTGACTTTAAAGTCAGAATTCTTACAAAAAAAGTCAGAATTCTGACTTTTTCCCATACTATACTGAAATAAAATAAAAAAAATCAGTTAAATTTTTTTTTTCCAGTGGCCCTAATCCTCTTCCGTAGATTGCCACTCAACTCCTGAACTACAAACATTTTAGCCAGAGAACTACTGGATCTACTGGATCTTTAAACATGACGAAAGGAATGAATGCTGGACGCTGTTTACAGAGACTTTTCCTTTTTACATAATGACTGAAGCTTTTTTCTGGCTGCAGAAACACATTTTCTACTTTTGTACATATTTTCTACATTTATTAAGGTTCAAGGAGGGCATCTGCAATGGTAGTGACACAAAATGTACCGAACATCAATCTGTTGGAGGTTAATCAGTGCAAAACCAGGGAAGAAGCTGCTTTATGACTTAATACATAGCAAGCTATCTATAATAAATTCTAACAGGCAACTCATCTCATTAGCTGGAATTTCAGTTTCCATTTGCATTCCCCAAGTTAAATGCAGATTAAAACCTTTTTTTTTTTCATGTAAAAGAATAAAAAATATCCTCCCATAAGATGTCAAAGGCATAATAAAGTATGTAAATAAAGTGAGAGAGAGGATGCAGTGTTCCATGACTCATTTTGGGGTTTTGTTTTCATTTTCCAGCAACATATATCGTGTGATGTAACATTTGCATGAGTCTGACTGAAATCAACATGGCCATTCCTCCAGGAGTCTCCCTCCTCTGATCGTTTGAGTCGCTGAGGCATCAGGGTACCTACTGACCACTTAGCTGGCCAGCCTCGTCGATAACTCTTTATAAAGATCAATTAGGGCGATCAGTGGAGAGAGCGCCGCTGGGGTCGAGGTGCCACATCGAGCGGTTTCTGTGTGATGATGTTTCACGCAGCGCTTTCCCACAGAAAGAGTCTCACCCCCTCAAGACATCAGACTTCATTAAAGGGGCGTTCTCTTCAAACTGGAGCCATAAAACCTGCAATAAACGACTTTTCTCTTCTTCCATCCCTTTAAAAGGAGGGGAGGTCTGCATAGTCTCCAGCTATCAGTCTGTTTAAAAAGAGCTGTGACAGAAGAATGGAGCTAACACAGAGTAACCGTGTAGCAGTGATGTGAAGTCAGCCACCTTTGCTTTGATACCCTGAAATAAAATCTGGTAAAGCCGATTGCCTTTGATTGCTGTTAGCAGAACTACCAGACAAATGAGAGCGCCCACCACTGCAAAAATGTTACGAAAATGTGTTAAAATTTCCTAAAATAAGTGTATTTACCCTTAATATGAGTTGGAAAACAAGATCTGCCACTGGAATATATCTGAATATAAGATAATTAGATATTATGCACTTGAAATAAGTAATTTTTTTTCTTATTTTAAATGTAAATTGTCTTATTCCATTGAGAGAGAGTCTTTCTTTCTTGCTCAGTTTAAGAAAACGTAAACTTAGTTTATGAAAAATTGACTTACTCAGATTTCCATTTTTTTTAGAGTGCACAATGTAATTTTATGCATATTTTCCAGCTCCAAGCTTCATGCCTATTAAATCTAACAATATCTGGTGTTTGAAGGATATCATTACTCTGTACTTAGATGTACATAGTTATTGGAGAGCTTATATTCATTCATTAAATCATTTAAGATACAGTCGTACTTCTCTTTGGCAAAGGTGGTGAAATGGATGGATATTAAAAAGTGCTTAAGCTTGACACTAGGGAGGAATCGTGTCTTCCAGCAGGACGACGGCCCAAAACAAAGCATAATTCCAGAGAATAAATGGTTAAGATTTTGTGCAATGTATAATATTTATCCATCTTTGCAAATATGCACTTCCTTGAGCTGATCCTAAAAAAAAAAAAAAAATGTCAACACAATTTTTTCCTGTTTTTTGTAGATTTTTAAAGGTTTTACACATTTTATAGCCTGAGTGGCTACAACCTGCTGTCTTGGGTTCATTTGGTTATTCCATCCACTTCACAATTGAGAGGTTTTCACTGTCCCACTTGTGCTGGATATAGTGATAAATGTGGTTGTCATGACACCAACTCTAACCAATGAGCTCACAGCATTGCATCTGTCTGACAGGTGACTGACTGCTTGGTGGGCTGACCGTTCACTGCCTAACCTTTCTTTCCTTGCTGGTTATTAATCCACTTCCCTTGTCCCTCCATCACAAATTAACCTCTCTCTTCTTCTCCCCCCCCTCCCCTTCCCTTATCTGTCTCTTTCTGTCCATTTCCTTTCACAACCCCGTCCTTTGTTGTTTCTCCCTCTTGCAGCAAATTTGTTCACGTGAAAATTATTGATGATGAAGAGTATGAGAAAAACAAGAACTTCTTCCTGGAGCTGGCTGAGCCTCGCATGGTAGACATGAGTCTGCAGAAAGGTGCGGTACTGAACTTCTTTCTCTCATTCTCGCTCTCCCACTTTTACTTTCTTCTGCACTTCTGCAGCACTTCTTTGTCTAATTTCTGTCCCCCCTTTACCTGAACCTTCATCTCGTTTCCATTTTTCTGCCCTGCTCCTTTGTTTCTGATTCAGTGGAACTCTGACTTTCCTTTCAGAACTCAGTTCTTTCATATCAAATCAGAAACCTGCAGTAGAATCACATCATTTTCTTCTGTATGAAAGACTCCCCAGACGCCATTAGCATCTGCATAAAAAAGCAAAGATTGTCTAGATGTCACCTTTATGTATGCAAAGAAGCAAGAACCAAATATATAGGAAGGCGTTACTTAAAGGCATGAGTTATTTTCAGCTTCAGAGACCTACTTTGAATGATTTCCCCTGAAAAGGGATTATTGGTTTAAATTTGCAATGAGAGAAATTATTCACCGAACTCCTCAAACTAAGACTTTTGTCAGGCTAGAGATTATAACCCAAATATACTCATTTAACAAAAAAATAAAAAGTACAGCTCAATATTTTGCACCATCACAGATTTTTTGCCTTTTTGTAAATACATTAGAACTTCAAATAAATTTCAGTAATTTTAAACCCCCTGGTATAATATTAAAGACCATTTTAGGGAATGAAAAATCGACTTTCTACCTATGGTTTTATTTTTTTAGGGGAAAAAGCTACACCAATCTCAAATGACAGAACTATGTTTATTTAAAAAAAAAGGTTACGATGTATAACGCTTTTAACAACAACAGTGTCATGTTGGGACCAAGGTTTCAAACCCGCATGCAGAACACACGGACTCAGAGGAAAAAGTTCAACAGTTTATTGAAACACAATGAGAATAAAGTACTGATGCTTGGAAACAGATCCAGGACTGGTCACAACAGGGTTCTCTGTTCAGTGATTTTGGCTGAGCGGCAGAGGGACGGAACCAGGAGGGTCCAGAGGCAGAAGGTAGGCAGAGGGCTAGGCAGAGGCAGGGCTTGACTTCAGACTTTGCAGTGTTCTGATCTGAGTTACTTTCCAGTTCTCTTCTTGAGAGTGGGCAGGCAGGTTCAGACAGTTTGACTTTCCAGGGATCTTCTGAGATCAGACAAGCTGGTTTCTGCTGAGAAACTCTTCCAGAGTTCCTAGGGTTCAGTCAGGTTCTTCCTAGGAAGCAGAGAGGACAAAAACAAGTTAGGTTCTGGTTCAGGTTTCAGGGGAGTCAGAGAATCAGACAGGTTGGTTGGCTCAGGCTTGCTAACCGTAACTGGCTTAACACTCTGGCACTGGAGTGTTGCTCTGCCACTGCTTAAATGCTGGTCTCCCGATGAGCAAACGAGCCGCAGGTGTGGGAGTCAGCTTCAGCTCCAGGAGACCTAGGGCGCCCTCTGCTGGAGAAAGGTGGACAGACCTCCAGATCCCAACAAACAGATGGTTTAAAAATGTATGACACAAAACCCCCCGATATAATCAGTGCACAGCCATTTTTAAATCCGGGCTTACACTGTACGATTTTTTGCACTTTTTGGGCCGACTTTCCAGTCGTGCGAGAATTTTTCAATCGGGCCGACTTTCAGCCTGATCGTGCGTCGGGCATCGTCTAGTGTACAGGGGGTAATTGCATTTTCATGTAGGGCCAGGTTGTAATGCCTGGACAGAATCTGGAGACATGATAATTCAGGCGACACTGGAATAAAGCGTCAAAGAATTCATTCCAAAGTAAGCTGGTGTCACAGGAACTGACTGGAACTGGAATCCCTGTAGGGAGGTTGAACAGAGTTAGTGACCGAGAACAAATCCGGTGTTGAAGGTGCACTGAATGAAATCCACTAACCATCGCAGAAGCCAGGAGGAAGCACAGGCTCTGATGATTGACCCCTGTGGCTCTTTTGGGATGATTTGGATCACTGATGACTGATCCAAATCCTAATAGTGCTAGACAGGGAGGGCTAACGCTAGCGGGGGGAGTCGCAGACAGTTCGAGGGTCATGCACAGAGAAGCAGTCCACAGGGCAGAGGTTTCCATAATGGCTAGCAGAGAGGGAAATCTGAAATCAAGACAAAATAATCTGTAACATGAGACACACTGACCAGAGGAACAGAGACAGGAGGAAGATCTGAGGTTCAGGCTTGAATCGTTCAAAATTCGATATAACAATCGAGATGCAGGTAGAAGCAAACAGGTGAGTCTAGGCATGAGGTTGGTGTCCAGAGGTCTGAGCTAACAGGGGCGTCCGACAGGGGCAACGCAAGCAGGAGGAAACAGAAACCAGACAGTTGGAGATCAGGAGATTCTACCATAATGGCAGGATGGTCTAGTCCAACTAACAGCTTTCAGGTCTCTGCTGGTTACCCACTGGGAGAGCCAGGAATATTTAGCTGCTCCCAGATGCAGCAACTCCCAGTAATTAGAGCTGCAGCAGATGTAACCGCTCAGACCTCATTGGCAGTGCAGCAGAGGGAGCAAACATTTACCACGTTTACATGTCCTACATGCTGAACTGTCTTTGGTATTTCAGTTTAGGACAATTAAAAGCAACAAACACTGACCATAACTAAAAAAACATTTCCTACAGGTCTTTTAAAACAGATAGATGTCAAGGAGCATCCTGTTTACTGATGTAAACTTTGAAAGGGGAATACAGCACATTTATCAAAAGCCCCTTTTCTACTAAAAGCCCTGCGATTTAAAGCCCCAGGATTTAATTTTCCTATTATTCACACCTTTAGTCCAGCAGATAGTTATTATAAGAACGCTGCTGAGTTGGATTGTGGGAGACAGTAAAGGTGTAAAGGAGGAGTAAGCTAAGTGATTTCTGTTCAGACAGAGTGTGGGACATAAATAGGTAACGTCAGCTGAAGCTGCGCGGGATACATACCGGTGGTCAGGGTTTAGTCTCCAAGGGAAAGGAAAACGAGGCTTTGTGTGCCGTTTCCTTTTTTCCTCTCTTTTTTAAAATACTGCCCTGAAATAACTATTTGTAGGTAATAAAGGTACGATGAAACATACAGTTTTGAGTAACCAGGAGGTAAAAGTTGCCTTATATTTACTCACAAACACAACATACTGTAAGTTTGCTGTACAGAATTATTTGCTATGCTGCTTTTTCACACCTTTCAGTTTCATTCTAAAGCGTTGATTGAAACCGGCAACTCAAATGCTTTCATGTATTCTCACCGTGTAATAATCACCCTTTACATATCCTAACTAAATAAAATAGATTGTGACAAGACGTCCATCTTTTGGAACATGAAACATAATCTAGATGGAGCTGCTGATAAATTAATTGGGTTAGCAACAGAAGCCGCAGCAAAACTATTTGTGTTGCTTGGTAATTGTGTGTTTTTGGTTATATGTTTTAAATAACAGGCTTTTTTGTCTATTTTGATAATCACACACCTTTAATGCTCAGCCTGAACTAGTAGTTGCAAATTTTGAGATATAGCATAACGCGGCATCTGTTGGCGCATGTAACACAGACCCATGCGCACTTTAAACTATATTTTAACATACATGGTTCCTGCATAACAGAGGGCAGATTAATATGATGTGGTTGTATGATGTATATGATGTATAGTATCCATACTGTAACAAAAGATCATTTTATCAGCATCATCCTTTCCTATCTCTGAAAGATACGGTTGAAGGTTAAGGAAGTGAATTCCTGGTCTAGAAGTCAAGGACCCAATCCATGCAAAATGTACTGAGTCACATTAGTTGTAGTTTTGTTCTCTTGTTTATCTTTAGACAGATCGGTTTGGTGTGTTTTAAGCCAGAAAAAACAATTCCATTGCTTTTGGGGACTAACTACCTAGTGTTTGTCAAGCTTGAGACCTTGGACCCAATATTCAAACAGACGGATCTGGATGAGTTCTAACAGTCTTTATTAATCAACTGAGTGCGGCTGCTCGTCAGCTGGAGCGGATAAACCGGATCCTCTGGGTCAGAGTTCAGTCCGATCCCAGAGGGATGTGAGGAATCCAGGAAGGTGATTTTCCTCCGCTTGCGGTGGGCGCCGCCCCCGGAGCTCTGTGTGATGAGCGGAGCTGATGCCAACCGACGCCCGGAGCAGCTGTGTCCAGAAGGGGAAATCCAAGCGTAACAGAACCAACTTCTGTCATGGTCCTGGTTCTGTTTACTTTACTTTGCTCCTTGTTTTATTGGTTTAATTCCTATTTTGTTGTACTTTCTAGATTTATTTTAGTTCTCAGGTTTTTCTGTTGTTGTCCTCTGTTGCCCTCTAGTGTGTGTTCCTTTCCCCTTGGCTTCCTCGTTGTCTCCTCTCACACCTGCTCCTTATCAGCTCGTTAGCCCTGCCTTGGTCTCAGTCAGCTATTTATACTCTCCCTCTGCTGTCAGGCTTTGTTGGTTCCTTGTTGCTGCTGGTCCTGTCGTTGCTGTTGTCTTCTCACCTCGTCTCTCCATGGCTCCTTGTGCGTGATGTCTCCATGGTTCTGGTCTGTGTTACATTTTAGTTGGAATCTTGGATTCCTGCTTTTGTTAACTGCTTTCATCATTAAAAGTAAAATGCTGCGTTCACACCGGACGCAGCAGGCGCGACAGAAGCAGCGAGTTTACATGCAAAGTCAATGATTGACACGCGTCTAGGCGCAGCAAAAGGTCCCGCAGCGCGTTTT